>NC_056743.1:327595483-327612983 GCF_019279795.1 Protopterus annectens
GAGAGGTTTCCCTTCTTCGAGATGGTGCAGCTGTGGAGTTGGAAGATATAGGTTCACATCGGTGGTGCGGGTATGCTTTCCCCCCTGCAAAAAACAAAATTTATTTTTTCACTCTTCTATATTTTGGGTATTTTTCATAATTTTGGCTCATTGGCTTTAAGGAAGTCTGTGTTTCATTGTACAACCATCTGCTCTGTTCTTCTAACTGAACAATGTATACTGAAAAGGATATCTGGAGACACTGTAACCATCCTATTCGGTCTTAAGTCTCTGACATTTAAAGATGCATTCTTAACTGGAATTCTAAAGTTGGTATACCATCTGAAAACTGATATATCTTCAGAATATGATGAACTGAACTCCATGCTCCTTAAGTCAGAGATTCCCTACTGACCTTAAGCATTTATGACCTACTCTGTAGCTTTCTACACATAGAAACCGTGCCAGCTGCATGGCAAATTTCAGCATAGTGTCCACAAACAAAACTGCACCGGAAAATAATTGTACAGAAACCATCTGACCGTTCAGGTCTTTCCCATCACTTAGCAAAGGTGGACTGCTTGGAATCTGACCAAGCCCAGCCATGTCTTGAAGAGATTCTTGTCATTACATTGCGGACATAAACATCAAAATATCCACTAAAAGACTTCTCAACTTCCTGGTTTTGGCTCAAAATTTTGCTCAGTCTTTCCTGCACTTGATATTTTGAGAAACAGTGGTGCATTGCAGTCAACAAATAACTAGAGTTACAGATGTCTTTTAATGTAGAAAATGCATGTTAATTCAAGCTCATTTATTTACTTTTTTATTTATTTTTCTGAACTTGCTAAGTCAGTGCTACCAAAATCTAAAAACGTATCTCTAATTTCTTGCCTTTGTTCCTGATGCTTGAAGTAAAAGGTTAAGAACTACAACTAAAAGCAAAACATATGAAACACTGATGTTACCGTAACACTGAAAAAATATTTTCAGCAGATACAATACACCCCCACCTTACCCTCCACAACTTTAAAATTCTCAAAGCATTAACTCCAAAGCTGCAAACTTACTCTCTTACTCCCAAGATTCAGGAAATTCACAATGACTACTTCAGCAAGGTTTGATGTTAAGTGTACATCAAAGTTACATCAAAGTTCTTGCCAAAATGTAAAGGCAGAATTCCTAGTTTGACATTAAAAAAAAAACTCCATACACATCTTGGGCAACCTTATCTCATCACATCCTGCACCAAGGATTTTAATGGAAAAACCACCATGGGAAATGTTATAAAATTCAGAGTTGATGACCTCAACAACTGGGTCAGGAAACACTAGACACTATCAGTTTCCCTGGACCTATTGTCAGGCTCTGGATTGCATTGCATAAGTGGAAATTCCTTAAGATTCCAAGAGCAGGCTAAATTATTTCTTACACTTATTTCACTGAACTGCACTTCTGAAACGCTTATAATTCTGCTATACAGCTGATCTACTATATTTTTGCACTGTTATAAATCTTTTTTTATTGTTTCACTGCATTTATGTACTGTTTTATACTGTTTTAACATTACTTAACTGTAAACTGATTTTTCATACTGAGAGTTGTATTTTCTGTTTGTGAGTGCTCTATTCGAACTTTTCTGTGCATTTTTGTCTGTTACAGTTAAAAGCATTCTCGAGTCTGCTCCTTGATCTGTTTAAAACTTTCACTTAGTGGCTACAGCTAGGAACTGTCTTATACTTGGTGGCTTTGCAGTTGCCCGCCCATACTGTATATTTGATCTGTGACACTCCTTCCAGTCTAGTGTCATTAGTTCACTCAATGTAATGGAGAACATTTGTGAAGGCCAACCCACTCAGATTCTTAACGTTGAATTAACTTCTGTTCCAGCTTTCTCCATTTCCACTTTACTGGAAAAAAAAAATTCTAAGCTTGCTTCCCCCCTTTCCTGTGGCAGGTCAGGTACGGATTTGCTGTGTCTAGGACTGTTTATGAGCGCCTAAGCCCCCACCCCCCACTTAACTGGGTTAAACTATTCCTGGTGCCATAAAGTCTGTTCTTCAAAATTTCCCTTGCAACTAGCCAGCTTTTTAGTTTTAGCACTCATCTGTTTCTTTGATCTCAGCACTTGTTCAGAACTCATTGTAAGCACTAAATAAGTTACAAATTACTACAGCACTCAACTTTCCTCACTTGTCTAAAGGAAAACAGTTTTTAGTACTTAATAAATAAGCACCTATTCAGGCATGTTTACAGGTCAGCTCCCGGTGTTTTCTCCTGTCTACCTGATGAATCTGGGCATCTTGGGACAATGCAGCAATTGCTTCATGTACACAGACAACCCTCTCCTCCTATGACCCAACACTACGACCTGTGAGAGATGCACTTATATAGCCAAACTGTAAGCAAAGCTCTCTTCACCAAACACTGGCCTAGACAGTCAAGAGGAGAAGGCAAACACTTGCACCGCACCACACTCATCACATAGTCCCTCAAAACCTACACCACCAAAACACACACACAGAACCACAAAACACACACCTACATTCGCGGAGGCTCTCAGTACAAATCTGCCCAAACAACAGAGACCTCCAAAGCAGAAATGCAAGCAACCTCCACCCCCCAACACAACCCAAATGACACATAGCCCACATACTCAGTGTGCCACTCAACTACAACCCATAAGGCATAACGTACCCAACACTCTAGTCATAGGTGACTCTATAGTCAGGCACACTGATGTTCCACTCACCAGGCTATACAAGGAAAAAGTTACTGTCAGCTGCCTGTCAGGTGCCAGGATCCACCACATAACACACACACTCAGGTCACTCCACAACCAGTACAAATATCACTCTGTCATTGTCCATGTTGGTGTGAATGACCTGAGACGTACCTCCCTGGACTACATGAAGAGAGACATGGAGGAGCTGTCTGATCTTGTAGCCCAGGCTGGTATGACCCTAGCCCTGAGTAGTATCCTGCCATCACCCAGAATGACACCACAGTACAAGGACAAAATTATTGACTTTAACAATTGGCTAAGCTTCTGGTGTCATTCTAAGGGAATCCAGTATCTGTCTGCCTGGGATGACATGATCGACAGACCACGCTGCTTTGCCAGAGATGGCCTGCACCTGTCACCCTTGGGATTCCGGATACTGACAAAGGCTCTTGCCACCCCTATAGTGCCTTTTTTAGGCAAGGTTTAAATGACAAATTCATCACTGTAACAGGTACAAGCAAGCAAAATCTAAGGGTAGTGGTACTCAATGCTAGAAGTCTAAACCTCAAAATGCACTCACTCTAGGCACTCCTTAAAATGGAGAACACTGACATCTGTGCAGTGACAGAGACCTGGTTCAAAGCTCCAGACAGCACATCTGCATTACCAGGCTATAATTCATGCTACACCTTTCGGCCACCAAACCCGGACCGAAAAACTAAAGGTGGAGGCGTGCCCATATTCATTAAGGATATCCACACCTCCAAGCTAGTTGCTCAGCATAATGCATCCGAGATTATCCAAGTTCAAGTAACTCTGGGCAAAACCGCAATCCAGATTGTAGCTTGCTGCAGACCCCCCACCATGCCCCAGGATTGCCACTCCTCTTTTCTTGATACACTGGAAAATATTAAGGTACAACCCAACACTCTAATAATGGGTGATTTCAACTACCCTACCATTAACTGGGAAAACTACTCATGTACCAACTCTTTTGCTCAATGTTTTCTGGAAATCATCAATTCCAATGCTTTGGATCAACTTATCCACACCCCTACCAGGGGCAGCAATATCCTAGACCTGGTCATCACCAACATGGGTGACCGGTGTTCCACACCAGAGGTCAGCTTCTCGTTGGACAGATCCGACCACAAGCTAATCACCCTAGACATCCACATCCCGCTCCCAACCCCCATTAGGAAAACAACCGTAAAAAATTTCTCCAAAGCCAACTTCACACTTCTTAAGACAGAAGAGGCAAACTTCACGACACCCATGCAAATGGACAATAGAGGTACGACTGCTGAATCCTACACAAATGCACTTTATAAGCACTTACACGAGTGCATGGATTGTGCTAGCCCTAACAGAACCAAGATGCTATCCAAAAAAAGGAAGCCAATCTGGTGGTCTTCTGCTCTGCAACAAAAGAAAGAAACTGTTGCAAAAAAAGAGTAAAATCCCACGATTGGAGGAACTCCCTGGTCAGCCTCAGTAAGAAACTGATATCCCTCATAAAATCCTCCAAAGGTAGTTATGAAAACAAAAGTGCCACTGACTCTAAAGACAACCACAAAGCATTCTATAGCTATGTCAAAAATCTCACTGGCAACACTCAGATCTGCTCTGAGTTACACCACAATGACACTAAATATACAGAACCAACTGATATTGCCAACATCCTGGCAGATAGGTTCAGTGCTAACTTTACCCCCCTCTCACCCCCTAAAGGGCCCATCTTTATACCGGAAGAATGCAAAGTTCCTGTAATCACGGCTGCACAGGTAAAAACTTCACTCTCCAAAGCCAAGAACACAGCATCCATGGGACCTGACAACATCCCAGGCTGCCTTCTGCGTGAACTACAGAATGAACTGGCACCCCACCTAAGTACCATGTTCAATCATAGCCTCACCTCAGGCTTTGTGCCCATTGAATGGCGCACCACGACAGTTATCCTACTCCACAAAGGGGGGGGGGCCACAACAGACCCCGGGAACTACCGCCCCATTAGCCTGACGAGCCTCGTCTGCAAGGCCATGGAACATATCATCATGGAACTCATAAACAAAGACATTGGAGATCTCCAAACTCTGGACCCCACACAGTTTGGGTTTGTAAAAGGCAGATCATGTCTCCTAAACCTGATAGACTTATTTGAAGTAGTCACCAAAGCCATAGATGAGGGTAAGGTGGTTCACACAGCCTATCTAGATCTCGCCAAGGCGTTCGACACCATCCCCCACTCTGGAATTATAGATAAACTCACTAAACTAGGTATAAATCCCTATGTCACAAGATGGGTTGCCAACTGGCTTACTGAAAAAACCCACACTGTGAAAGTAGCAGACTCCAAATCAGACTTCAGACCAGTGACAAGTGGAGTACTACAGGGTTCAGTCCTGGGTCCTCTCCTGTTTGGTATCTACTTCTCTGAAGTACAGGCTAACAAAGAAGGTCTTTGTCTAACTAAATTTGCAGATGACTGCAAACTAGGAGCCATAATTGAAACTCCTAATGATGTGGACATCCTACAAAAGGGCCTCACTGAGACAGATGCCTGGTGTCAAAGACATGGTCTCAAGCTCAATGCCAAAAAGTGCATTGTCATCCCCTTTGGTAAAAACTCTGTACCCATGAACTACCACATAGGTGGTAGTCTAGTTAACACCGAAAGTGTGATAAGAGACCTTGGTACGCAGGTGGGCAGTAGTCTCTCCTTTGATAATCACATCGCCACAGTGGTCAGGAAATCCTTCTACGTGGCACACCTCATCACAAAAGGTTTCTCATCCAGAAAAAAAGAGGTCATTGTTCCCCTCTACTCATCACTCATTAGACCCATTATAGAGTACAACGCCACTTTTGGTATGTACCTCACAAGACATCTACAACAACTGGAAAGGCCGCAAAAATACCACACAAAGAGGAGTACTGGCCTCAAACAGATGCCTTATGCAGACCGTCTCAAAACACTTCAGCTTTACTCCGTCGCATATCGCCTACTCAGAGGCGATCTCTGCCTAACATACAAAGCTATGTCAAACCCAGAGCTGTTGGACATGCTCCACTTAAAGAAATCCCAATCCCTCTGAGCTACACGCTCTAGGGACCTAAACCTTGTCACTACAATAAACAGAACATGCTGGAGGGATAGATTCCTGTCCCAAAGACTTCCCATATTCTGGAACAGACTACCTATGTCAAACAGAGCTCCTCATTAGCACTCTTCAAGAAAAATTTTGATGATTGGATGGGTAATAGGAAATTCACCCCGGGGATCACTTCTGTGGTTCTGCTTGACAGGGGCACAGGAAAATAATTTTCTTGGGTGGCAAAAGCCAGGGTACCTTTTTGGCTAGGCTTGTATGGGCCCTAGGGCCAATAGCCTAGTACCTACCTATGAACCTATGAACCTATAATAGTGGTACATAACCTAATGAGTCAAGATGTATTGCGTGTGCTTTAATTACTTGCACAGCTCTCACTTAGTAATTACACTTTAGGTGTGAACATAACTAAATGGCTATCCTATTCTCTTCAGGACTATTTCCCTAGGAATAGCTCAGGGGTTAGTGTGGGCTGTCATCAGAACATTCTTTTCATCAACAACCTGAAGACAACTGCAGAGTGTCTGGAGACACACTGCACAGAAAAAGCCGTGTTCTTCTGCAGCTCTAGTCTTAACATACCAGAACTCAGTGCTAAACTGTCCAGCATACAGCTCTGCAGAGGAGGTTTGAAACTGACCAAATAATCCCAAATTATTAAGCAAATCAATGGTTTTCAGATATGGCAGGATAATCCAGCTAATGGCCACACCAACAGACCACATGTAAGCCTGAGCACCTCTACAACTGAGCTAGTCAGTGAAATGAAATATATTGGAGGAAGTGTCTGACTATAGTCTACCTTTTAAAGTGTAGCATTTACAACTTCTAATGTCAAGTTATAAAGTGTCTGCATTGCATTCTGTCTCTTTACATTCTAAATAATTATGGGTCTAATACTGGATGAAAAAGGTGGGACTGTAACTTCTTTACACCTTGAGGAGATACACATTTTAATCACATCAGTATGAAAATGCCCACCAAGTATTTCATTATTTTCCCCCTAAACTATGAGACTATAAACCTGAATAGTCTCTCCTTCACTTTTTAAATTATTTCTGATCATGTCTAAAAATGGCCCCCTCTATTCAGCACTCCTACTTGGTTAATGAAAGAATACATAAAATGAGTAAGAATTAACACTTCCAACCCTACTGAAAAGCTGTAACTATCAAGCCACCTAGATATGTTTGATGCATGTATACTATTCTGTTCAAGAAGTCCTAGGTGATAGCTCCCCCTCCTCAGTAAACACATCCTCGACACTGAAGGTGGGCAGTGATCCCCAGTGCCTCCTAGCCTTAAGCATGGAAATAAACTCACCCCCCTAAAGTTCTTGAGCTCCCTCAGCACATTTCAAGCTATAAAATCCCAACTTTTATGACAATCATATACATGTCAATATACCTACATCTTTGAGGAAGCTTCTAGAGATGTGTAAGCTGTACACTCTCAGACAAAAATGTGCACCTGCTCACATTCATTTACTCTTATATTTCTCCCAGTGTGCTGGTCCTCTGTTACTTATACCAATTTGTAACACTTGAAATGCTCAGACCTATAGTAATCTCTGCTGATGTTCCCAATTATACGTAACTCCTCTGCAGTATTTCATCACTAGTTCCCTTTACAAAAGCAGCATCATTTAAATTTTTTATAAATAGCCACGGTGGTGCAGCGGTAGTGTTGTCGCCTCACAGCAAGAGGTTCTCCCTTTCGATTCTCGGCTGTAGCGCCTTCTTTGTGGAGTCTGCATGTCCTCCCCGTGGTCGATTGGCATTCGAAAGACATGCATGAATGGGCGTGCCTTCGTTGAAGGTTGGGCGTCAGGCTGGCACCTCAGCACAGTAAAAATCTACTGCCAATCATTAGCGGACCGGAGTTCCGCTGGGGCAACCCCAACTAGGAAAAGCTGAAAGAAGAACCATAAACCATTTTTAATTATGGCAGGAAATACTGCACTCTATTTATTTACTGGATTAACACTATCTTAATTAGGCAAACCCATTAAGACATTTTTTTTATAATATTTGTATTGAAATGTTATATATGTGATCAAACACAGTATCATAACAAAACAAATAACTACTTACACAAATGTCTACATAAATTCTTGCTATATATAAATATATATATATATATATATATATATATATACTTATTCATTAAACAGCTAAACACTATAAACTAGTCATAGAACATGGATTAATACTTCTTTATTAATGAGTTTAATTTTATATAGTTAATTATATGCTGTATGTGTTTTGTTTTCATCTTAATAGAAGACTTTTCTGACACACAACAGTGACATTACTTATAAATTCTGTAAATGAAGGTATAACCTGATTTATTCCAATTCTCTGTAGTCATAAGTTAACAGGTTCTTACTAAGTTAATCATTAAACTCAGCCACATTACCGAGTACTAGTGGGAGACTAACACTGCCCCCTATTAAACAGACTTTCCCTACATACTCCTAGTAAAACATCCTGAATGCCCATCCAGTCATCCTGACGCACTTTGCTGGATAGTTAAGGGCAGTCTGTTCAGGAAATGGAGACACTTGTGTTAGGTACCTGTGATGCCCTCTGACGTGATGTGTAGGTTTAGTTCTGTAGAACATGTGCTGCTTTACCATTTGTTCTGTTTAGGTGACAACGAGGGATGGGTCATTTATGGCATGTATCAAAAGTGCCAAAGTACTGCAAGCAGACAATCCAAAAGGAAAAACCACTTTAATGACAAAACACAGCAGAGCTTTCGGACATAATCCTTCTTCAATACTACAAACTTATAAAATTTCTTTCATCTTATATACAGGCCCAAAGTAGTCATGTGGTTAGCAGCCCAAAAATCACATGACCATAAGTATCACTCAATAAGGCAAAGTTAAAACAACACAGATAGCAATGATTCTATAGTACATAAAAATTTAAATAATTTAAAATTCAGCTTGCTAATATGATTAATAATCAAAGTTACACATAAAATTCATATTATAAAATTCATATTGTAGAAACAATATACATAATTATAAATTTAATCTACTGAGCTTAACCAAAATTGGTTTAAGGCTCAGCATACTGTTCAAGCCAGGAGAACGGTCACCAGCAAACCTTAAAATCCACTCGTATTCTTTCATTTCTAAGAAGTTATTTATATCACCACCTCTTGGGGAGGGGAAACGTGACAAATACTTAGATACTATGTCCTGTTTGCTGGAGGATACTACTGCTTTTAAACGCATCACTGGCATGGATGTAAAAAAATGTATATCATATGTTAATATGGTCATCTATGACTTACAGCTGCAGGGTCAGATAGATCTTGATTTATTTAATTATTTAACAGTTCCTTGTCCTGTGACACCCTGCCTATATGGAATACCCAAGATCCATAAGTCAACCATGGATCCACCTATGAGACCCATCGTCTCAGGAGCAGGTTGGGTGACTGAACCCCTGCCAGTTTATTTACATGGTCAGTTACAACCTTTTTTGAATAATTGTGATTCAGTTCTACGTGACACATTTGATTTTTTACAGAAGTTACGAGTAGGCTATGACACTGAGAAGGAACAAATGATGAATAATGAGTATTATTTGGTAACTCTGGACATTGTCTCTCTTTTCACGGTCATACCGAATGATGATGGGATTGACCTTTTGAGAGATTTTTTGACTTCACGTCCAAACCCTGATTATGGTAAAATAGAAACGTGGTGTAGCCTTCTAGATGTGGTTTTAAAGAATAATGTTTTCCTCTTTAATGAACTTACGTACCTTCAGCTCACTGGTGTGGCTATGGGTACTTCCATAGCCAACACCTATGCTAACCTAGTGCTCTACCAGTGGGAAAGTAAGCATATTTTGAGTGATCTAAACCCTTATAGACAACATATTAGATTTTTCCAACGTTTTGCAGATGATTGTTTCCTACTTTGGAAGGGCAGCTTGGATATATTGAATATGTTTTTGGACTATTTGAATAGAGCTTCTTCCTTTCTAAAGTTTAAAATGAGCTGTTCCAAGACTGAAATTGTGTTTTTGGATGTAGAAGTTATATTTAAGGATGGACATATGAATACTAAGTCACATAGAAAGGATGTGTGTGCTGGTAGATACACCCACTTTCATAGCATGCATGCACCACACATCTTTAAAGGTATTGTGAGGTCCCAGTTAGAAAGGTTGAGTAGGCTTAACACTGATGACTGCTGTTTTGAGTTACAATTAAAGGATATGTTAGCGGATTTTTCTGCTAGTGGATATGATAATGTCCTACTCTCTGTGGAGAAAGATAAGGTGATGCAGGAGAGGAAGACTAAGTTTGCTCTTACCTTCCTATCTGACCCACTGTAGTCAGATGCCTTACCTATGAATAGTACGAATGTGCGTATGGACGTGACTAGATATGTAACTGCATATAGTCTTACAACACCATCCATAAAGCAAATAATATTTAAGAACTGGTTGATACTAATGGCTTCAAATGAACTAAAGGCCTTATTGGGTGATAGACCTTTATTTGCCTATAGGAACATGAGAACTTTAAAAAATTCATTATGTTATAAGGATTTTTCTACCAACATTGTGAAAACGCTTTCCTCTAAGTATGGTACATGTAAATGCCACAATTGTTCATGCTGTGGAGATATTTTTGACACAGGAGTGATCTTTTTGTTCATCCAGTAACAGGGAAAACTTTTAAATTTTATGTTTCAGCTACTTGTCACACAACACATATAGTGTATTTGGCTACCTGTGTGTTATGCAAATCTTTTATGTAGGCAAAACCACTCGTAGGTTGAAAGAAAGGATTACAGAGCATAAGTCTGAAATTAGAAGATGTGTCAAACAAATGCTTTATATAAGCATATGTTAGATTGTGGACAAGATCATGTTTTTAAGTTTAGAGTTATTGATTCCGTTTTCCCCTCTCCAAGGGGTGGGGATATAAATATTTTTTTAGAAATTAAAAAGTCTGAGTGGATTTTAAGGTTTGCTGGTGACTGCTCTCCTGGTTTGAACAGTATGCTGAGCCTTAAACCAATTTTGGTTAAGCTCAGTAGATTGAATTTATAATTATGTATATTGTTTCTACAATATGAATTTTATAATATGAATTTTATGTGTAACTTTGATTATTAATCATATTAGCAAGCTGAATTTTAAATTATTTAAATTTTTGTTATGTACTATAGAATCATTGCTATCTGTGTTGTTTTAACTTTGCCTTATTGAGTGATACTTATGGTCATGTGATTTTTGGGCTGCTAACCACATGACTACTTTGGGCCGGTATATAAGATGAAAGAAATTTTATAAGTTTGTAGTATTGAAGAAGGATTATGTCCGAAAGCTCTGCTGTGTTTTGTCATTAAAGTGGTTTTTCCTTTTGGATTGTTCATTTATGGCATGGACAGTTAAGCAGAAATCATCCCTCAGCAGTCTGTATGGCACTGAGTAGACGGGCAAAGCTTTTAGTCTGTCAAAGTAAATAAGGGTACTGAGACCTAAGATCCATTGGGTACTAGTTTAGGTACTTGTCAAGGTCCATCAAAAGAGTGTGTTGTATTCAGTGATGGGCCTAATAAGGGATCAATGGACTGTAACTTATTTGGACTTTGGTGAGATGCTACAAAACACAAGTTGTGCTTAGTAGAAGGAATTTCTAATGACCACAGAGATGTGGTGGTTAAGGAATGGTCTTTTGTCAATATGACTACCCCAGTCCCTAATGACTGCACCATATTTAGTAGTAATGGTATCCATATGATAAGCAGTACTGATGCTAGACTTACCAAAGACTAACTATGCGCATTTCTTACTGCTGAGGGTAAGCCAATGACTAATACACCAAAATATCTCTTTGGTTCAGCCCGTGCTGGAAAATTTAAGTATCAGAATGAGATTTGATAATCAATCATCATAGTCCCCCAATATTGGCGTTTATCCCACAGAAAGATATGGCAAAAGGGAGGGAACCCAGTGCATAGCCTTGTGGGACAACACTAGTGACATTTTTTTTGTCTAGAGCAAATATCCCCAACTATAATTGTATTTGTTCTGTTAGACAGACAATTAGCAATCCAGTGAAATATATATAAGGGTTAATGTTGGGTTGGAAGAGTTTTTCAGTAATCTCAGCGTTGGGGTTAGTGTGAGAAGGATTGGCAAGGTACAGATAAGTACTGTGCAGTGTATTTCCCTTATCCATGGCATCAATAACCCTTTCAAGGAGCTCATCCAGGTTGAGTAGGCATGTGATGCCCTTTACACAGCCAAACTGGTATGTATCCAAGTATATAAGGCGAGATATAACATATTCCAAAACTTTGCAAATAATATTATTGGGACTAATAGGCCTGTAATTCCCAGGACCAGTAGAGGGGCCACCTTTATGCAAAGGTATCCCAACTGCCATTCTCCACATCTCAGGAGACGCATGCAGAAACTCCAGTTGAAGGGCTGATGGAAGGGTTTAGCTAAGTGGTACAATACCCTTCTCAACAGATACCCAGCAACATCGGCAGGACCCATGGAAGTAGTGTTTTTAATGTGCCAAAGGACTTTGTCCAAATGGATTTCAGGAGGATGAGTGGGAAGGGAGAGAGGAGAGGGTGGATGGAGTGTAGTTAAAAGACAATTTGTGTACAAGAATATTAGCAATGTCCTTGTAGTCAGAGAAGGAGGTACCTCTGGTGATATGTTCAGCACAGAACTGTGTGCTACTTTTAAACTTCTTAAGATACATGAAGAAGGCATTATGGTTGACTTTTGAACTAGTTGCAATCCTAAGTTATTATTTGGCCTTACATTTCCTAATGGTAAGCTTGAGAGACTCACCAGTTTTAAATTCCTTTTGTAATGATGAAGTGGATATTTTTTAGGGATGGCCAATTTTTTTTTTTTTAATTCCACAGTTTGTTGATATAGTAGTTCTGGTAGTTACATCATATGGGTTTAGTTCTAAACTTGCCATTATGCTCAATATGGACTGGTATGAAAGCCTCATTGCAATCATCCAAAACTGCAGCAGCATCGGTTACAAGACTTGCTAGAAAGTTACGCCATTTGTAATTATCAGTAAGATGAGGAAATAGTAAATAATTGGTTTTGGAGTAATTCCTAATGGTAGAAGAATTACTCGGGGGTCACAAAACAGGTTTTCATACAGAAGGTCTCAGTAAGATGAAATTATTTGACTAAGGAGGGGGTAACAAAAGTGGGATGTTACAATTAGAAAAAATGTTAGTGAGGACAAGATCAAGAGGACTAACACTTCTGGTGAGTAGAAGGACTATTTGGTGAAGTGCGCTGACATTTACAAAAAACAGAAATCACTGGCACCTTTGCTAAAAAGCCTGGTAGTACAAATTGCAACTAGTCACTCAGGTCATAGCATCAATTAGCCCTTGCTTTTATGAGGCTGACCTTCGGCCTTGAGGGAGAAAAGGTGTTATCCAAGATTACACTTGCATGCTATCTGCTGAAAACAGGAAGAAATTAAACCTGCTGAGGTTAAAAAAAACAAAGGGTTGTCTAAATTCAGTCTAAGGATGTAGATGTCTCTGAGATAATGGTGACATTATCAACTCATTTGGTATCTTGCAAGTCAGATGAGTAATTTATTGTCTGATTAGTGCAGGTCGTCTCAATTTCAAGAAAATATTTTGCTTAACCATCTAAGTCACTTTGTATCACTATTTACTTGCAGTTTGTATTGTCATCCTATGGTTCATGTTATACTGCTTTACTTGTACTTTACTGTAATCCTTTATGTGTTTTATTGTCTGCTACTTCTGGGGTTCCACAATTAAAGTCATAGTGCATACAATGACAGCACCATGCATACTCCTCATATGCAGTGTAGAAGGTGGTGTTGTGGGTTACAGCTGCAGTGAGAGTGCATAATATGATAGTGTGCACAAACTGTATGGGGGTTTACAGTTACAGTGAAGATAAACAAAATGACAGCACAGTGCACACTGCTTATGTCACTGAAAGTGCCCAGCATGACAACCCTGCACACACTTCCCACAAGCATGTGAAGGTATAGGATGATGCTGATGGTTTACAATGTCACAACACTGTGCACACTTCTGATGAACAATTCCCATGATGCAGTGGGGTTTACACTGAGTTGTACAGGATATACAGCAAACTAGCACTCTACACCAGGATAGCAGCAGAAGGTTCTGTGGCAGTACAACTGAACCATATGTATACAGATGGTGGCTGTATGTAGTGCGGACAACTGTTGCTGGGATAGTATACAAGAGTGGTTAGTACAATTCAGAAACCTAGTGAGCTTCATTGTGCTCACTTCCCATCCCTGCACTTTTGTGCTCATGTACCTCTCGTGTGGGCTTGGTAACCACTGAATGACATCATAGAAGCAGAGTCTTGTCAAGTTAGGAGGCCATATTGTGCAGTGCAGCTGTCCATACAACTCGCCACTGACCATAGGAACGGAATGAGGGCACTGTGGTATAACAGCAGCTCTAAACAGGCACAATGAAAATGTGACATGATACTATGTCTTCTATGTGAAAGTTGTATGAATATAAAACACCATCTTCTGAAGAGGCCTGAGGAGTAAAGCTATGTAAATACAAAACATTACAATGCATATACAAGAAGAATGCACACTGGGTAAAGGATTACTAACATTTAAACTGACTAGTTTGCACCTTATTATGCTTTATTAGAGGTAATTAAATTTACAACCTTATAAAAATGATAAAACAGGAATAATCTTGTATGTAATCATTGTAAGCTGGTAGTACAAGAAACAGTACTGGCAACTTCCAAAGTGCAACTAGAGAGGGCTAGTGTCAGCATTACAGTAACTACTATACTACCGACATATGAGAAGAGAGGACATGGAAGGCAAGAATCAGATACGACATGGGTGAACTGAGAGTTTGGATATAAGACACAGGATGGGAAGAGAAACATAAACATGGTGACGGGAAATTACTTTGATGGGATAGGGAAAAACCTGAAGAGTTAAAACCAAGCACAACCGACAGTGGTAATAAAACACTATAAAAAAAAAAAAAAAAAAAACACCACCAAAAGGGAAGATATAGAGACAAGAAAAGAAGCCAAAAGTGGTTATTAAATAATTTCACTAAAACTGAAGTTTTCTTCTCTCTTTGTTTTTTTAAAACCTGAACAGTTATAATGTTACTGGCAAACGAAGTTAGCATATAATATAAATGCTAGTGTGGATAGCTAAAAAGACTTAGAATCACTGAAAGGAACGTGAAATTTCAGTTACGCTAAAATTACCAGGAATTAGCCGACATTGTATTTCTATAGTTTAACTTTGCAATAGTTTGTTTTTACTGAAACGTACACAAGGGGCTGGCACTTTGCTGCTGATTGGTATGTTTTTCTAAACAGGTGATATACCCTTTAAATTCTTCCTACTGTGGATTCACGATACATTTGGTCTGAAGGAGTAAATTGCTCGAACATTTTTGGTAGCAGAATACTAGGGCAGCAGATTACACCGTGTTGGGCATTTACTGACATGATGAGTGAAATGGAGACGCTTTTATTTTTGCTCCAAACTTTTACATTTGTTTGAGTTGTTGCAGGGACAAGTGGTGAATACTGATCTGGTTGCAATGATGTAATCCACTTTACAAAGCCTGTTTAGGCAATTTGTTGATATATGACTGAACAATTAAGCTTCACAAAGTAGGGTTGGGAAAACAACAGTGCTGGATAACCTGTTTGTTGGATGAAGTGTTTTCACAGATGCTACATCTGTCTCAGTATCTTATTTATCTTCAAAGAGATATCCTTATAGTGAAGGTCCAAGGTCAAGTTTTTGATGATGAAGGGTTTAAAATATTTTAATGATGCAACAATTTCTACATGCATCACATTTTTAGAAGACTGACTACTGAATAATGTTGGCTGCAAAACATTAATTTTGTTAGCATTTTTTCTTGTTTCCCACTTCTTGCCATCAGCTGCCCCAGGGACATTTCATTGTCTACTGGGTCTACCAAACCTGACTAGCCTGTCCTGATGTAATGACCATGTTCAGACCCAGTGAGGAGATTGAGGCATCTTGAGGCAGAATCATAATCATTGCTGAGGTCTGGGAACTACATTCCCACCATCTTATACACAACCATTCATATCAGAGGGGCAAACATGCAATGTGAATGCTGACATACCATCTTGCCTCAACAGTGACTCAGCCACTGCCTTGCATCCCTTAATGGCAACACTCCCCTGTGCATTCCTGGCCTCCACTTGTAATCAGCTATGAAATGCACCAGAATGTGCAACCCTCTCCCTATGATGGGCACTCCCATCCTCCCATGTCTGTGCCATGGTAGCATTAAATAAGAGTCCAGCGTCTACCATCCTCTTTTGTGGGTTACTGAAACCCAGCTGGAGACAGCCAAATCCTGTAGGCATGTTTGATCCTAAGGCAATACTGTTTCATCTGAATACTAAATTACCAGAACACTGGTATTCTGTTGTGGAAACAGTGAGTAAGACATTTCTCAACACAGATCTTTGGGGAATCTGTCTTTTTTCTAACTAGACTGTATTGTGAAATCTGCCCCATTCTGCATGTGTCCAACTGTCTGTACAGCGAGTGAACCAGACATCAGCATCTATGGGAAATTTTCCATAGGGGACACATTTTTCAGTGAACCACAAAATTAAAACATGCCGGTAGAAACCAATACTATTAATAAAGATCAGCCAAAGGATTTGCTATACAACTGATGGAATTTGCTAAAGATCCGAGTGCTTTGTTGGAGGAAACAATTTATGCCTGAGGTCTAGGGATCACTACAACCCCAGAAGTAATGAGGCCTAGATGCTCGGCAGTACATTTTGGAGCTTTTCCCCAAACTTTTGATATATTTGTAACCATCGGACATTAGATGAATATTTCAGCTGAAGAAGTCACTCATTTTTATGCACAAACTGTCTCAGTACAAACCAATTATAGCATGTAATTTCTTGATCATAATGTGGAAATTGTACTTACAATAAGCATATCAGTTCAGGTAGTGATATATGTCATATATCTGTTGCCTAAGCCTTCAAAAAAGCATTGACTTGTTCATTTTTTCAGTAAATACATAGCAAATTTTATTGAATACAACATAAAAATGTTTTTCTTCAGCAAACAATAAAGGACGGCATAGCTCAGTGAATATTACACAACTACTGTAATAAAAACAGACAGGTAATAACAATGGTATGTTCAGCAGCAAACACACCTAAGCTAAGACTAGCATTCTAAGCTCAGGGATCCAGTGTAGCACACACTGGTGATTCTCAACAACAACTTTGTTTATTACAAAGCAGAATTTTATAAACAACATAGAGGTGCGGCAAAGTGGGCAGCTTCAGCCCCCATTTTTGTGAATATGGTCCTTTGGTACTGGGAAACTACACACATTTTCAACACCCCCTCAATTTTCTAAGGTGAAGTACTTGAGGTACCTGGATGATATATTAATTTTATGGAAGAGTACTGCTTAGGAACTTTCTGAATTTGTGGATTTTCTTAATCACTCCACCAGTTTTCTTGAGTTCACATTTCAGTGGGATCACTGTTCCATCAATTATTAGAACATCACTGTATATAAAAACTTACTGGTGGAACGGTACAAGTCTACCATTTACATAAAGGA
>NC_056743.1:327617983-327630483 GCF_019279795.1 Protopterus annectens
CCCCCCCAGCTGTAAAATTAAAGAAAATAAAAGAAAATAAAAGATAAAAAAAAAATTAAAAATTTGCGGACTTTCGCGCATGCGCACTAGTCCGGACTGCTGCTGAGACAGTCTGGAGCATGCGCAGACTGTTTCAGCAGCAGTCCAGACTGGGAAACATGTAAGAGCAAAGATCCCAGAAGTCTATGCAGTTGTAACTGCATAGACTGTCACAGGAAACTCATTGGACTTGGACTGCAACGTCGGCAGTTTTGAGTCTCGTCGGGGGAAGATCTCACGTGGTGGATGTGCTCCAATGGGCGGGGGTTTGCAGCTATGGATTTATGGCATAAAGGGATGGGATCTACATCACTCCAGGTAAGAGAGCTATGGATGATTGTTCTGTGAGTGTGTGTGTGTTTGTGTGTGTGTGTGTGTGTGTGTGTGTGTGTGTGTGTGTGTGTGTGTGTGTGTGTGTGTGTGTGTTAGGGAATACCTCCGGCTTGAACATTGTACCTTGTATGCAGGTGTTAAAGACCTGAATTCCCTACCCACCACCATTTGTAAAATAAATTGCAGATTTTTGCCTCATATTTGTTCTGATCTGTTCCTCATAATATCTGTGGTTTCTAAATGTTGCAATGCTTGATATTTCATGGTGCAGTGGTAGCATTGTTGCCTCACAGCTGCAGGTTCTCAGGTTTGATTCTTGGCTGGGGTGCCTTCTGTGTGGGGTCTGCATCTTCACCCTGTGTTTGTGTGGGTTTGCTTTTGTGTCCTCCCATGTTACAAAGATATGTCTGCATTATTTCTTCCTGGGCCTCTGCTGAAAATTGTTTTATTCCAAGTCAGACTGTCCTGATTAACAAATGTTAAATAAAACTGACAGGCATTTGAATTTCGGACTTCAGGTTTCTGAATGTTTAATTCCTTACATATTTGATGGTGCAGTGGTAGCATTGTTGCCTCACAGCTATAGGTTTTCTGGTCTGATTCTTGGCTGGGGTGACTTCTGTGTGGAGTCTGCATCTCATCCCTGTGTTTGTGTGGATTTGCTCTGGTGTCCTGCCATTTTACAAAGACATGTGTCTGCAGTATTTCTCCCTGGGCCTCTGCAGAAAATTGTTTTTGTTCCGTCAGAAGTAAAATTAACAGGCATTTGAATTTCAGACTTCATATTCTTCAGAAAATACATAGTAACGCAACCTAAGTTTATAAGATGAATGTTTGAAATTTATCCTTATTTTTGGGACTGTATTACCCCATTATTGGCTTTGTCCAGGTTTTTTGTGCTAAGGTTGACAGCTATGGCAAGAACTGAATTCACTGAATATGTTTGAGGGCTGTATTCCCTCATTACTGGGTTTGTCCAGGTGTTTTGTGCTAAGAGGATGACAGCTATGGTGAGAACTGAATTCATTAAATGATAGCCATTTAAGTTTCAGTCTTCCGCTCTTTCACAAAGCAGCTGATTTGGGGTAGTGGTATGTTGCTCTGACTGTTTTGCACAGGGACCTTGGCAGTAAAATGTATGGTGGTAACACAGCATTTTTCTTTCACAAAGCAGGTGATTTGGCATAGTGGTATACTGCTCTGACTATTTTGCACAGGGACATTGGTAGTAAAATATATGGTGGTAACACAGCATTTTTCTTTCACAAAGCAGCTGGTTTGGCATAGTGGTATGTTGCTCTGACTCTTTTGCACAGGGACCTTGGCAGTAAAATGTATGGTGGTAACACAGCATTTTATTCTAGCAACTTTCCAAGATTATACAAGCAATGTTTAATGTGTCCCTGGTTTTGGGCTTTGACCCCAATAAATTTGGCTTTTTCCAGATTTCTTGTGCTGCGAAGTTGAGATGCAGTTGAGTATTGAGTAGATTTTACAAGGAGCTGAGAGCTGCAGGGGAAGAGAAGTTTAGTGCTGCTTATGCAATGTCAGCTTGCATTGTTAATAGCACAACAGGTTGTGTACTTGTTTTTGATGCAGAAGGTTGTTGGTTCTAGTCCCACAAGGGGTGAATGCTGCCGTACTGAAAAAGTTATGATACTAACTATGTGCCTGTTATCAGTTTGCCATGCATTTCCTATTGCAATATTACTAGCTTATCATTTTTAATGTAAAATAGGCAATTTATTCCTCAGGGGTATCAGACACTTTATTTTTCGATGAAACCATGAAATATAAAGGTGTTTGCTAGCAGCAACCTCTTCATTAGTTACAGATTTATTTAATGTGGAATTATTTAGATGACTTTTTTACTTCTTCAGAGATTGTGCATATTTACTGATAATGGTGAACTGTAGAATTGTGCATATTTACTGATAATGGTGGACTGTAGAATTGTGCATATTTACTGATAATGGTGGACTGTAGAAGTCTAAGTAGACTTTTATGATGGAAATGTTCTGAACTGGGCAGTTTTGTCATTATGGGTGCATGCATTTTGTTTCATTTCATTGTTTATTGGAAAGATGTTCTAAATTGGGCAGTTTTGTCATTATTGGTGCATGCGTTTTGTTTCATAGTTTACTGGGAAAATGTTCATAACAATAGGAAGGTGTATCAAATAGCACATGTATGTTTCATATGCAAGGGGCCTATGATTTGAAAACAGCCCAGAATTAATCTTTATCTGCCACTGGTAAAATGTATTTTCTTTGAATGTGGGTTTCAATGCTGTTTCAATGAATGTAAGTTTCAAGGGCAGAGAAGTTTTAATGCTAAGTTTGTTTAGCAGATGTCTTAGTGTTTGTGCTGTAAAATGCAAAATAAAACTTTCAAATGAAGTCCAAATCATCACAGAAGTAAATCAGTATGCACATTAGTGTTTATGGTAAATGGAGTGAAATAGCCAAGTAATGGATCATTGGAATGGCTGCAGTGGGAGGCTCCATTTGACCATGATTTTGTGAGGGGGAAGGGCTGCAAACTTAAAGACAGCCCCAGCTGAACTATACCTCCCAACTGTCCAGATTTTCAAAGAATGAATAGATTTTTGCTTATATTTGGTTTGTTCCTCTTAAAATTTGTGGTTTTCTGGCAAATCATTTAGGAATTAAGTCACTAAATAATGACACACTGAGTTTCAGACTTCATAACCTTCAGGACAGGATTACATTATTTTAAGAAGCTCATTACACTTGGAGACTTCCAGTCATCTCTGCAGGCTTTTCCCGTAAACTAAACAGAATGCCAATCATGTGGTCCATAACCTGTACAGTAATCCTTTTAAGCAATGTATCTTGAGCGTATTTCTTGTTTGCTTTTCATTTTTTACTTTGATCATGTTTTCCCCATGAAACAAGTAGATAGTTGTCAGGCAGCAGGTCTTTTTTTGGATAAGAAACATTTTTACAAGTGGTGGCATCAAAGACTTCTACTTTCAGCATGTTACATGGTACTTTAATAAAGCTGAATATAAATTATAATTAGAACTGCAGTGCAAGAAGTGGTTTGAGTTGAGTGCTGCTTGTTTTTCTTATACTTGATTTTGACTGGCATTCCATTAATGTATTTAAAAAGTAATTTATTTTGTCATGCCTCACAACCTGTTTGTTTCCATCTAGATATTAAGTAAGTTGTCATGCAGCCAATACATTGAAATATTTTTATTCTTCTACACTTCATTTTGTCTTGAATGGACTCTCATAATGACAGTTTGGCACCCAGGGCAGTGAATTTAGTTAGTTTTTGTGGTTTTAAGCATAGCTCCTCCCCTTTCTAGTTGGCCTCACCCCTTCCCATTGACCCCACCCATTCAGCTGTCTCCTGCAGCCTCCCTTTGATTTGAAGTCACCAGCCGCCACTGAAATTAGACTCTCTTCTGCTAGTGCACGGGTCAGTGTGCTGGTAATGCCTTTTCTGTACACAGCCTTGGTACACACTACAGCTGCCTCTGAATTGTATTACTGCAGTTATTCAGGCTGTGTACTGAGTATCAGCGTCATCCTTTAAGCACATTAATAACTGATCTCCTTTACAGCCCTGCTCTGCAGATGCATCTGTACCAAAGGACTGCCTTTTCCAGATTATTTCCTTTGCATTAGTCTCAGTTTAATTTCTCCAAGTCTTTGGGTTTCTAATACCATGATGGGAATAGACCCAATTCATAAGTCAAAGTATTATTAAAGTTCATGAAATTAGTATCGTTTCAATCTTTGCAGGGTAGGCCACATTGTTGAATCCCTACATTTTGATACTTCTAGATGTAAGTAATACAATATTAATGTACTTTCCATGGTGAACTATCTTGCACTATTGCTTGTAGTATGTGAACACAGACTGATTTTAAGTTAATTATCATACATAACTAACGCTAAGTCACCTGGAAAAAAAGACAGTGGGGCAGGTAGCTT
This sequence comes from Protopterus annectens, assembly GCF_019279795.1. NCBI lineage: Eukaryota > Metazoa > Chordata > Ceratodontiformes > Protopteridae > Protopterus > Protopterus annectens. Next base: position 327,622,324 of record NC_056743.1, read on the forward strand.
AGTCATTACAATGCAAAAATCTCACTGCAGGCAACTATAATATCACATGTATGCATGTATAAAGACATCTTCTAAGTATACTAAAACTACATCCATTTAAATGCAACAAATTAAGTATAATTCAGCTGTATGTATAGGTAGAGGAATGTATTTCCCCATCAACTTTGTACCAAATTTATTGGAAGTACCTTGAAGATACTGGAATTAAACTCCATCTGCACTGACGTTTTACAACTTCAAGGAAACTGATGTAATATAAGTCAATCAAATAAGAGTCAACGTCTTGATTATGAAATAGCACCAGACCTACACCTCCGCACAGTAACTGTTCCCTGCCACTCATGCTTTTAGAAATGGAAAAAGAATGATAACAATGACCCCGACTTACGTTTATGTTGTAGACACTCGGAAAATACGCAGACATTAACTGCTGCGCAGAAACATTAGACACAGCCATTAGCACAGAGGGTGTCTCACTGGCTAGCATTGCTGCTTTACATTGCAGGGCTACTCACTGTGGATCCTGGCTAATGTGTTGTCTGTGTGGTCTCTGCATGTCTTCAATATGGAAAAATGTTTTTGTTTTTTTTGCAAGCTTGTCCAGCTTCAGTCCAAAGACATGTCATAGATGAAATGGTATTTCATCAAAGTGCCCATAGGTGTGTGTGTGTGTGTTTCTGTATGTGCACATGCATGTGTTGTATGTGTGTAAATGTGTGTGAACCTCAAACATGCTGGCGTCCTGTTTAGGATTACTTTCTCTGCCTTTTACCCATTGAGTGTTAGGATACGCTCTACTTTCCATAACCATGGAATGGATAAAGTGAATGCTAAAAAATAAATTAATGCTTGGATAAAAAAAAAAGAGTTAAAAAATGGATATTCCATAAACTATGCAATATTTTTGTCAGGTAGCTTCTCTTCTATCACTGTAACCATTATATAAATCCAAAAGCTAAAAAAAAAAAAAAAAACATTGTCATACTGCATGTTACTTCAGGTTAAGTTGTATTTTAAATGAATTATGCTATGAGTTTGTGAAATACATTATTCACACTCTTTTAAAATTATCTTGCTTACAATTGTTTAAAATGCATCACTTGTGACAACTCCACTGTTATTTTCTTATGAGAGTTAGAAGCAATGCTTTTTGCATATATTTGCAACTTAAGAAAATATCTAACAGAACAATAGGTAACAGTGTCTGAAATGTAAAACAGCCTGAGTGATAATGCTATGAAAGTCTTAATGGGAAACTCTTGAGTTTAAAGATTCCAGATGCTGAAAGCTGACAAAAACTTACCAGAAAAAAGCAGACTGTATCAGCCCTTACTATGTAAAGTGAAATCAGACACCCTTTTGCTGTGTAACTGTATAAGAAAGTGTTAACTGTCACATATGAAAACCTAGTGAAACTGGGGGCATTACCACCCCCAAATGAATAATATTACCCTAAGATTACTATAAGAAAAGGGAAAGACTAATGCTAAAAGAGGTTCTGAGGAAGTGAAAGGGGGTCATAGTCCACTGCAGATACAACTACATTTAAAAACAAGTGCCAGTATTGCTGTCATAAGGATTACATTTTTCAAAAAAATTCCAATCTCTGTCAGTAAAGTTCAAATTTTAGTTTTCTATATAAAGGATTTAGAAGCTAAAGCTTTCTTTAGTCAACTGCTATCTTTGGCTTCTTTCAAATGAAGCATGTATACATTTCATTGGTGAGATTCAGGAATATTTACTTACTTATTTTTATTTAACATTTGTTTACTCTGAAAGTCCGACTGGGACACAGTCCATTTTCAGCAGAGGGCCTGGGGAGAAACACTCCAGAAGTATGTCTTTGCAATTCTATTCATTTAGCATTTCTTAGTCAGGTAAGTGGTCTGGTTCAGAGATGGGAGGAAGCTGAAGGGCAGGCATGTGTGAATATACAGACTCCACAAAGACAGAGATGGGATGCACAGACTGAACTGGGCCTGTATCCTGGAATGTGCAGCAGACATTTTACTGCTGAACCACAGCACAGCACAATGTCATGGGCTGGCAAAAAGGAAGTATAATTACACTGTTCAGATGAAAGTGGACACAATATGAAATTAATTCTACCATGTATCCTTAAAGAAAAAGAATGCAAACTGAAAAACAACAACGAAAAATCATTATTTATCACTACCAAGGCTTTTTTAACTTTCAAGATAAACAACTTTTTTGATTGCATTTAAAAATCATCTAGCAACAATATCTGTCATGATGCTTTTTCTTCCTTGCCGGTACACATACAACATGAAGCTGTACTCCTTAGCTTTGGGCATTTACTGTAGTCAAGATCTGCCAGAGTGCTTACCTGCTTGTCTAAAGTAAGCCAAAGGAACATACAACATGGGCAATTACACTATTTTTGAATATTTTGAAACTTTTCATGGAATGGCGTATTGTTAAATACTAACTCCAGTCCTTTTTATGCCTTTTCCCAATGACTCATTTGCTGCAATTCTCAGATGTAACTTTGTAAGCTCAGATCATATCATGCTCTCCAAGGACTAAGGATAATGCAAACCAATAGTCTTGTCAACATATGACTGAAAGACTGTGTGTGTGTGTGTGTGTGTGTGTGTGTGTGTATATCAGACCTCCCAACTGTTCCGAATGACTCGGTTTTTACCGAGTTTTGGGGTCCAAATGAAGGGGTGCCATGATTCCCGAGTGGCACCCCTTCATTTCCGATTTTTCTTTACATTTTTAAAATTTTCGCGCTGTCGGAGCTGACGTCATCACGTGCGCAATGACGCCAGCTCCGCCAGGCTACCAGCCAGTTGGAATTGAGCTCAAGGAGCTCACATCATCATTTCCTGCTGGCTGAAATGGCGGGAATTCGAGCCGGGATTAATGGCGGCGGCCGGGCAGCAAGTCAGCAACACTAGGAGGAAAGCTGAGCAATTCGTCTGAAACGGCGGGAATTATGGCGGCGGCCGGGCAGGCCGGGCAGCAACACTAGGAGGAAGGATTAATGGCATATATATATATATATATATATATATATATATATACCTATATAATCATATATATATATATATATATATATATATATATATATATATGTTTGTCTTTTCAGCTTTTTCTCGGTAAGGGGTCGCCACAGCGGAACTCCGGTCCGCTAATGATTGGCAGTAGATTTTTACGAAATGCCGAGGTGCCAGCTCAACGCCCAACCTTCAACGAAGGCACGTCCATTTACGCACGCATGTCTTTCGGACGCTACCCAACCGAGTATATATATATATATATATATATATATATATATATATATATATATATATATATATTAGACTTTACTGCACGGGCCTCAAAGATAAAATGAAACACATCTGATCTGGCCAAGGAGGCTAACACACTAAGTTATATACACTACACGCACAAGCAGCCTCACATACACTTAGCAACATTTTATTCCACATGACATTTTGTGCTATCTACTGCATCAGATAAAAGCACAACTTTAAATGAAAGGCTGAACTGTGTTTCAGTGGAACCATTAGAAAAATAACTTCAACTTAGCCATGGATACATTACACACACGGTACGTTCCAACACACCCACCTTTACAGAAGCTATTAATCCTCTGCTGTGCTTTATCACTGCATGAGCATATTTGCCTTATTGAGAGATGTCAGTTAGTGTTAAAATGTTTAATACAATCACACTTTCTCCACTGAAAAGCTAACCTTATGGATATAACCTGCATACTGACACCAGTGTGACCTCCTTGTTATAAGTCTGTTGAAATTATGTTACCTGCCACTCATTTAGAAATGCTGAGAAATTGCTTATATTTTTGTTCAGACTTGTGCTCAGATACAGCTCATTTCCTGTTTTATAATGAGGGCCACGGGCGCATGACTATATCTAGCAAGGCTCACACTTTGCTGCAGGGGTCAGCGTGCTGGCACTGCAACTCCAAAAAGATTAGATGTGCCTCCAACCTTTCTGATGAGTTTATTTCTAGAAGGTTATCCCACAGTTTCAAATGATTACTCACTTCAGAATGTAACTTGATGTCTGATTTCTTTTGTACTCATTATATAGTACTGACTTTAGGCTTCTTTTGACGCTACACAGGAAGTGTGGGACAGCCCTTGGCAAACTTCATAGAAGCATACATGAAAACACCATTGGAATATTAGGAAGAAACAAGTGCAGCCTGCCTGTAACATTTACCTTCTACAAACCCACAGTCTGTGCCTATGTTCCCTCTGTAGCATTTTGTCTGCATCACTGATGTTCTTCTATGCCTCTGTCAAACATAATGTAGAATCGTCACTATGCCTGCTGTCTTTATTTTTGTTGGGAACCCATCCTATAAAAAAAAAATATATATATATATATATATATATATCCTCTTGTATAGACCACTTTCTTCCCTTAAAGCTTCATATTAAGCTCTGATATTCACGAATAGTGTTTTTCAAGAAATGGTAATCTTATATTAGCATACATGAGCTATACAGATAGCTGTCAAACTTCTGTTTGTTACCTGTTTTCCCTTCTCTTAATCTCCAGGGGTTACACTATGAATTGTTTCAGTGCCATCTTGGGTAGACTTTAGCTAAGTTCTGTGCCATAATTGCTACCTTTCCTAGATTTTGCAGACACAACCTATGTTGTGAATTTGTATGCTCGCAATTCAGAAATCTGTCATTGCATGTTTTTCTTTTGGCAATATATTTCTTTAGCAAGGGCCAAGTAATACATCTGATTTTCTACACAATGTGGCATAAAAGCAAACACGAATGTTTAGAAATGAAGTTCGGCAACAAACTAAGTTGTCCCGGGACATCTTCATGGGGAGGCTAGGTTAATATTAGGGGAGTTAAGTGGGCTGGGGAGGTGAAAGGGTTAAGTGGAGGCAGGGATGGTTGGGAGGAAATGAGATAATGATGGGGAGGGGCTTAAGAGGTTTAGTCTAGTGTAGTTGGGTTAAGCAATCACATTTTGGCGTGAACTTGCTCAGGCAATGTTACGTCCGAGACGACCTGCAGTTAGTTGGAAGACTGGTAGGTCTTGGGTATAAGGGGGGCATGGTGGTACTGGGTGAGTAAAACATATATATATATTGTGATCTTCTCTGTCTGACTATGAGGGTTATATTGGGTTGGTAAGGTGGGTGGTTGTCAAGTTTTAGGTTTAACTTTGGAGGTTATGAGGGCTTGGTGGCTTTTCAAAGACTTTATGGTGATAGTGGATTGTGCATTTTGGTTGATGAGTCATTAGTGGAAACTCAGTGGTGGTGGTGGGGCAACGAATAAGTTTTATTTGGTTGCTTGTTTTCTCCTTTCGTGTATCATCGCTACTTATGTAGTTTAGGCAGAATTTATCTGTTTCCTTTCTCTTATCGGATTTTAGTCAGCAGAAGCCGTATTCCGGGGCATTGAGATGCCTGTGAGTGATGACAGTTAATCACACATGCGCATAGCACGGTTATGGATGTAGGAAGCTTAAATACTTTTACAGCTGCTTATGCTTTATTCCATGTAATGATCGATGATGTTAGTGAATAATGGTGGGTAAGTGAAGGTATATTCCAGGCATACCCCTCAATGGTTCAGAGTTTCTCAGGATGTCAGGATTTTGCCTTGCAGCTTGGTCCATTGTCATAAAGGTGTGAATGTCTGGCAGATTAGCAGCAAATCATCGGAGAGTCAGGTTAGAGGATGATGGCAGGGATTTGGGTTTCAGGCTGCTGGCCCTTCAGAGAATTCATGTTGTGCAAGGCCCGGTGTTGCACCACCACCTAAGATTTTGGGAGCGGTACCTGCAAATTGCCTTAGATGGGCCCATGCCCCAATTATAGTCATGGCTTTGTCCAGAGTCGTTCTCAATGAGGAGGAGATGCAGAATTACTGCTTATGACTACATGCAGCTGGGCAGTAGGTCTCATTGTATTGCGTGCCAAAAGCCATGAAGCACCAGTGAATACCTCTCAGGGGGGGGGTGGAACTGTTTAGACTCCATGTTATATAAAAAAAAAAAAAGCATGTTTGTTAGCCCCTTTAGGTTTATAGAACTGTCACTAAATTTTGGGTATGGCTCAATGGATTGTTTCGCTCACCCTCTGAAAATGGCAGTCATAGTAGCACAGCCAGTAGTACATCTGCCTTTCCGTTAGTTGACCAGCATTTCAGTTTGGGCTCCTATCCTTCACAAACAGCGTGCTGTCACGGGGCCTGGTATGATAACCACCTCAAGCAATAATTTTACTATAACTTTGAGATCTAGAGACTTCCTGTCTGTGCATATAAACTCATTGAACACTATAATGCATCTAGGTAAAAAAAAAAAAAAGAGGATCTCCGTTTCACAGGGCAGTGTTGCTATTGCATTTGGGGATGTTCTTTTGGGAAACGGGCATGCATCGCTGTCTTTTACTTACATTTCTATGGTATAAAGAAAGATACTGGCTTAAGCACAAATTATTCATTCTGCAGTTATGCAACAGCACATATTCAGAGAAGCAGTTTACTAATTGCCTTCATGTTTCATCCATTTTAAAACAGCAGCTAATTTTACAATGCAGTCTGAAAATAATTGGTTGAATAAGCTTTTTACAGACTACAATTTATTTTAGAAAGTTGAAAATGTTCAAGAGGGAAATTCTGCAAGCAATTTGTTATATTTTGGACCATGGTAATGACCTTTTACATATGGACCTAGGTATGCTCCATTGCCATGATATATCTAAAGTATCAGTGAGGACTGGGCTTAATTTATAACATTAGAGCCCTAATCCTTTTGCTCTTGGCCTTTGAGACTGGTGTTACTGAAAAAAACTGCATTTATTTATTTGGCTTTTTCTCTGTGTCCTTTTGCTCTTTGTCTTTCTCTTGGGTGTTGCTTGAAGGCCAAGTCTGCAGAAATTAAGAACACTGTAGAAGCCTGAAGCACTCTGGCTCACCCTAGAACTGGGATAAGACCTCTAGAATGACTTGTATGGTGAGTTACGGTGGTTGGCGGGGGCGGGTCTGTCCTAATCTTAAGGAATTTCAGAACTTTTTACCTACATCAACGACAAGCCTTATGTTTTGTGGTGGTTGATTGGCTGGGAGAAGCGGTGATGGCTGTTTCGCGGGCTACAGTTTCCATGAGGAATGAGGAAGGAGGTTGCTGCTACCTGCCATGCATGCGTGCCCTCAAGGGTATATCTGTTGCAGACTGTCTGGGGCTCGGCTATGTAGTGTTTCTTTGGTTCATCGCGGAGCTTCCAGTTTCATTGATTTTCTATGGATTTGTAGTCATGGTACATCAATGGCTTTCACAGCCCTATGCAAATTAAAAAAAAATGTAGGTCAGATATTGCAGTTTCGGGCTTTTTGTTTTTTCACAAACTTAGGCTGCTACAGGATCTGTTATTTTGTTGACTTTATGGGCAGATTTTGCAGAATGTCCAGATTTTGCCTCATTTGGTCGGTCTTCATAAAATTGATCAGCAAATTAGGGGCAAATCATTACAGACTGAAGCTAGTGGCAATATTTTAATAATTACAGATAACTGAGATTCGGACTGCATACCCTTCAAAATTTCATGCCAATGGAAAAACTCTTATAATAGCTTTCTAGGTTTGTAGAAGCAATATTTATAATTGCCCTAATTGGGTCCTTTGTCCCACTTTTATTTACGACTTTGTCCAGATTTCTCGCTGTAAGGAATTGAAATGTATGCGGAGGATTAAGCAGGGTATGTCTCCCTTTATTAATTTGCCTTGTGCTTCGGAAACAGCAGTCGCAGTACCTCAGCAGGTATCAGATGTGCCCTGCATGGATTTGGCATAGTCTGCATTTCCCCACAAGGTAAACTGAGTAGTGATTTCACAGGGCAGCATGAGAGATGTGTGACAATCTTTACAGTTTTACTTAGGGCCGTGTTCCGATTTCTTTCTCTAAGACGTTGACAGGGAGGTTTCACAGTGGTTGTACTACTTATCTGACAGGAGATAAGGAGGTGCCGGATTATACATTTAGCATTTGAGAATTGGAATACCCTTTGGTTCATTAAGATAGCGTGGGGCTAGGTTCAGGAAAGCCTACATTAAGTGTATAGCACATTGAGGCAATGGAAAACACAAGCATATCTTCTACCTAATTCCTGTGAATTTAAAACCTGTT
>NC_056743.1:327635483-327677983 GCF_019279795.1 Protopterus annectens
AACTGCCAAAACAGTAATTACTAGAAAATGGAAATCAAAATTTTCATGATCTGCAACTGAAGTAGCGAATACTGTAAAGATAAAAAAATGGATGAGGCATCTTTAGAAGAGGAAAGGAGCAAATTACATTGAAATAAATGGAATTTGTGGGAACAATGCATGCAGAATACCATTCAGGAGGAGGAGTGAAGTTTAACAGAGTTCAGGAGTTTGATATTGTGGTCTTCTGTTTTGGTTTTGTGATGTTATGGTGTGAGGATCATGATTTTTAAGATAGTGGGCTTCGTGATTGTGGATGCAAACTATAAATCTCTCTCTCTCTCTCTCTCTCTCTCTATATATATATATATATATATATATATATATATGTATATATATATGTGTGTGTGTATATCTGTGCGTACATATGTGTATATATATATATAAAAATGTGTGTGCGTGCGTGTGTGTGTGTGTGTGTGTGTGTGTGTGTGTGTGTGTGTGTGTATGCATATATATATATATATATATATATATATATATATATATATATAAACACACACTTTGCAGTATCGAAGTACAAAAACAGTGAACAACAAAACATGGACCCAAAACAGTGAAACTTAAAATAGCAAAAAATAAATAAATAAAAACTCGTGGTTTTTTTTTTTTTTTTTTTTTTTTTTTTTTTTTTTTGCAGGACCAATCTCCTTGCACCACCACACCCCCTGCTAATTATATGTACCAAGTCTGTGAGGAAAAGGCAAATTTCCAATTCCCCATTGTTCCACACCTTTCCACAAACTAACACCAGCAGAAGCGATCCAATGAGTATTCAATCACTTTTGCTGGCATTAAAAATGTTCAGTATTACAACATTCAGTTTTATGGAGTGCTTCCCTATAGATACACACACACACACACACACACACACACACACACACACACACACACACACACACACACACACACACACATATCTATATATGTGTTTACTATCAAAATATGGAATGACACTTACGCGGATTTCACATTTGTGTAGTCACTTGAGCGAGTGGTTAGTAAAGCGAACCAGAACATTCCAAATGTGTTAAACTGAAAGCAAAGAACTGATTGGGTGTTCTGTAATCTTGGTTTAAATAAATGGTGATTTGTAAGTATAATTTGAACTGGTCTGAATGTCAATCATCGCGCGTACCATTTTCGAGATGTTGCAAATACAGTTTTCACAAATTCACTCATATGAGTCGATGAAGTGACTCAAAAATGTGTCTTTAAACAAAATGATAGTAAACCATGTATATCTACAGAAGCTTGTGAATTTCATAAAGAAAGGATTTCCGGAGGGTTATTCACCAGAGTGTCAGGGACAATGGAAAAGGGGAGTACTTATAATTGTTAAAGGAGCTCCAATGCTGATAGAAGAAGGAAAAAAAACAATGATGGTGGATTTGTGGTAGTAAGGGGCTACTGGCAAGGAATGATGATGACACTGGTATATATTTATGTTGTTGTTGTTGTTGTTTGTCTTTCGGCTTTTTCCGGTAAGGGGTCGCCACAGCGGAACTTCGGTCCGCTAATGATTGGCAGTAGATTTTTTACGAAATGCTGAGGTGCCAGCTCGACACCCAACCTTCAACGAAGGCACACCCATTTACGCACGCATGTCTTTCAAATGCTACCCAACCACGGGGAGGGCATGCAGACTCCACACAGAAGGCACTCCCAAGCCAAGCCGAGAATCGAACGGGAGAACCTCTTGCTGTGAGGTAACAACGCTACCGCCGTACCACCGCGGCATCTAAACTGGCATATATTTATATTCCATCTAAAACTGCTATTATGGAGCTTAAGAAAAGTTTGGGAGAAATAATTAGCTTTCAGCAGGGACTATTACTTATAGGTAGAGACTGGAACTTGATTTGCAAAAGTAAGGATGTATCTGAGAGCCCAGAAGAGAAAATACAACAAAACAGGGTAGATGTTCAAAGAAATTTATGAAAATATTTTTATTGGAAGATATGAATTCAGTACTAGGATTTCAGATAATTAACATATTATTCATCGAGGTACAATAACTGGACTAGACTAGACAGAAATTATATTTCACAGGAGCATCTGAGTTTAATTAAGCACTTTGACACATCCAATAACTATTTCAGATCATGTGCCAATAACAACTGAGATGAAAATGTAGATTAATGACATAACAATGAGACCCTCACACTTCCCTACCTACCTGTGTGTTAAAAAGAGAGGAATTCAAGGAATGGGTAGTGGAAATTATTCAAGAACTATTAAGGAAGACAAACATTTCTTCAGAAGTTATAGTTAGTGAGTGGGATAAAATGAAAGTAGAGTTTAAAAATAGGGTAGAAATAAAAGAAAAAGAGGCATGGTTAAGAAGTAACAAGAATTATTTAGAGGGGCTGACAAAGGTGAAAGTATTGCAGAATAAGGAAAATCTCACAGAGCAAGAACGGGCACAACTGTAGAGCTCTAAAGAGAAAATAATGAAATATCTAGGTAATATGCATGAGTTTAGAAAGATTACTGTTAATCAATCTTTTTATAATGATTCCAGAGCACAAAAACTCTTAGTACAACAACTTAAGTAACAGAAAGTAGAAAGGGTTGTTGCCAAACTTAGGAAGCCTATAACAAGAAAAAAAAAACTGAGATCTAAGGGAATTAAAGATATTTTAGAAATTTTATGAAAATTTGTATAAGCAGAGGAATGTGGAAATCAAGAAAAATTGCAAATAGAAATGGAAATATTTATGTTACACTTAAGAATGCCAAGGTTAGAGGTAGATGAGAAACAACAATTAGCAGTTAGGATAGGAGAGGATGAGATAAAAATGGTGCCGTACAATCTATCTGCAGGAAAGTGTCCAGGAATAGATGGTATTCCCCATGGAAGTTTGAAAGCTATGAAGGAAGAAAGTGATACACATCTAGAATGTTTTGTTTAACAGTGTTTTAAAAGGATGGGAAGCACCAACATCATGGAAGAAGGCTGTGGTAGCTGTAATACCTAAAGATGATAAACAGCTGTCAGATCCAGCTTCATACAGGCCCGTTTCAATTTTAAACCATGATTATACAGTGTTGATGTCTACAACAAATAAAAAAATGGCAAAGGTTTTGCCAAAATTGATAGATATGGATTAATGTGGTTTTGTAGAGAGAAGGAAAACATTTGACAACATTAACAGAACAATGATGATGTAGAGGGAAGGAGAATGTAAGAAAATACCACTGTTGTTGGTGAGTCTTGAAGCAGACAAAGTATTTGACAGAGTAAGCTGTGATTTTATGAGTAGGGCAATGAAGCATTTGCATTCTCTGATACAATAATAAGGTTAATTAGAAGGGCATATGAGGGATCAAAGGTAAAAATTAAAGTAGGAAGGGGTTCCTCTCTGATAAGTTCTATCTAAATTAGGGATGTCCCCTTTGCTTTTTGCATTGTATTTAGAGCCACTGACAAAAAAACAAAAAAACTCAGAAATTCCTGGAAAGTTGGCTTTGTTTGCAGATGATATTATTTTGTAGCTATCTTGGAAAGTGATAAGATGTCTGAGGAATGGAGAAAACGTGGTTTGGTACCGATTTTTAAGAATAAGGGTGATGTGCAGAGCTGTAGTAACTACAGAGGGATTAAATTGATCAGTCACAGCATGAAGTTATGGGAAAGAGTAGTGGAAGCTAGGTTAGGAAGGGAGGTGATGATTAGTGATCAGCAGTATGGTTTCATGCCAGGAAAAAGCACTACAGATGCGATGTTTGCTCTGAGAATGCTGATGGAGAAGTACAGAGAAGGTCAGAAGGAGTTGCATTGTGTCTTTGTGGACTTAAAGCATATGACAGGGTGCCTAGAGAGGAGTTGTGGTATTCTATGAGGAAGTCAGGAGTGTCAGAGAAGTATGTAAGAGTGGTACAGGATATGTACGAGGGTAGTGTGACAGCGGTGAGGTCTGCAGTGGGAGTGGCGGATGCATTTAAGGTGGAGGTGGGATTGCATCAAGGATCAGCTCTGAGCCCTTTCTTATTTGCAATGGTGATGGACAGGTTGACAGATGAGATCAGACAGGAGTCCCCGTAGACTATGATGTTTGCAGATGACATTGTGATCTGTAATGAGAGTAGGGAACAGGTGGAGGAGACCCTGGAGAGGTAGAGATATGCTCTAGAGAGAAGAGGAATGAAGGTCAGCAGGACTAAGAAAGAATATATGTGTGTGAATGAGAGGGAGGATAGAGGAATGGTGAGGATGCAGGGAGTAGAGGTGGCAAAGGTGGATGAGTTTAAATACTTGAGATCAACAGTTCAGAGTAATGGTGAGTGTGGAAGAGAGGTGAAGAAGAGAGTACAGGCAGGATGGAGTGGGTGGAGAAGAGTGTCAGGAGTGATTTGTGACATACAAGTACCAGTAAAAGTGAAAGGGAAGGTCTACAAGAGGGTAGTGAGACCAGCTATATTATATGGGTTGGAGACATTGGCACTGACAAAAAGGCAGGAGTCAGAGCTTGACGTGGCAGAGATGAAGATATTAAGATTTGCATTGGGTGTGATGAGGATGGACAGGATTAGGAATAAGTATATTACAGGATCAGTCCACGTTGGAAGGTTTGGAGACAAAGCCAGAGAGGCAAGATTACGTTGGTTTGGGCATGTGCTGAGGAGGGATGCAGACTATATTGGGATAAAGATGCTAAGGATGAAGCTGCCAGGTAACAGGAAAGGAGGAAGGCCTAAGATAAGGTTTATAGATGTGGCAAGAGAGGGCATGCAGGTGGTTGGTGTGACAGAGCAAGATGCAGAGGACAGGAAAAAATGGAAACAGTTGAAATGCTGTGGCGACCCCTAATGGGGGCAGCCGAAAGAAGAAGAAGATTATTTTGTACCTGATAAAACCAGAAAATAACATCTCAGTGTTGTGGAACATTCTGAGACAGTTTCAAGTTTTTTGAGATATAAAATTAATGCAGACAAAACTATGTGCCCACACATGAATTGGTTCAGTAATACCCATATTTATAGGAGCACAACAAAATTAAGTATTTAGGAGTATGGGTTAAAAAAGATTATGTTATGGCAACTAAGGATGCAGTGGATATAAAAAGTGTACACACCCCTGTTAAAATGCCAGTTTTTTGTGATATAAAAATGAGCCCACAATAAATCATTTCAAAACTTTTCCCACCTTTAATGTGACCTATAATCTGTACAATTCAATTGAAAAAACAAACAAATCTGTTAGGGGAAAAATATAAAAAATAAAAAAATGTACAATAAGCTGGTTGCATAAGTGTGCACACCCTTAAACTAATACTTTGTTGAAGCACCTTTTGATTTAATTACAACGCTCATTCTTCTTGGGTAGGAGTCTAGCAGCATGGCACATCTTGACTTGGCAGTATTTGCCCACTCTTCCTTGCAAAAGCGCTCCAAATCTGTCAGATTGCGAGGGCATTTCTGGCACACAAACACACACACACACACACACACACACACACACACACACACACACACACACACACACACAGCTAACCCATGTCATGTATTTTCTGCACTGTGCATACATTTAATCTTCATTATTACATTAGCAATTACCAGTAGTGTAGCTAGGGTAGGGCAAGAGGGGCAATAGCCCCGGGTGCAAAGTGTTGGGGGGAATGCACAATCAGCCAATCCTGATTGCTCTTTAACGTAATACTGGCTTTTAAAAGCTGGTATTGCATTTGTGGTCAAATGTGAGAGCTGTAGTACTATGTGTGTAGTCTAAACATTGTAGCAAACAGTTTACTACAATTTAAAAATTAAAAAAATATTTTTTTTAACTTAAAACATGAACAATGTAGTGCTCTGTTTAGGCAGGGTATAAACTGTAGCAACTGTTTGCTATAGTTTAAAAATATTTTTTTTTAAACTAAAACAAGAGCACTGTAGCACCCCATGCAGGGAGGGAATAAACTGTAGCAACTATTTGCTTTTGCTTTTGCTGCAAGCAGTTTGCTACAGTTTATAAAGATTTTTTTAACTACAACATAAGCACTGAAGTGCTCTGTGCAGACAGGTATAAACTGTCACAATTTTTTTTAATAAACTATGTTAAAGGAGGATTGGGGGCAGAGCACAGAAACGCGACCTGAATGGATGGGACTGGAGGGAGGGGGTGTGTACCATGCATCTAATCACCTGGTTGGTGTGCCAGTAGAAGGAACATCTGCCTTTTTTTTTCTTTTTTTTGTTGGTGGGTGTGTGTAGATATAACTGTAATAAGCCGATCACTTATGGCTTATTATGGTGAAGTGCTTTTTATCTTTTGCTATTCACTGAAGAGCTGAGGGTTGGGGTGGGGGGTGCTGTGGTTCATAGCACTGGCCCAGGGCACTAAATGAACCAGTGTTACTTGTAATTTCAAATTGACTTGGTAGTGTCATATGGAAGTGTTACAAAAACAGGCAGCAGTGAAAAAACAGATGTGAAGCATGTTAATGAGCAGCTGACGTGTGGAATATTTGGATTTAACTACTGAATATTCTACATCTTCCACAGAGTGTTTGTTTGTCTTTTCGACTTTTCCTGGTTAGGGGTCACCACAGCGGCACTCTGGTCCGCTAATGATTGGCAGTAGACTTTTTTTATGGTGCCGAGTTGCCAGCCCGACGCCCAACCTTCAGCGAAGGCATGCCCATTCGCGCATGTCTTTCGGAGGCCACTTGACCGCGAGGAGGACATGCATACTCCACACAGTAGGAACTCCAGCTGAGAATCGAACAGGCAAACCTCTTGTTGTGAGGCAACAACGCTACCGCTGTACCACCACGGCTTCATCTTCCACAGAGTGTTTTACTTAAATACACATACACACACACACACACACACACACACACACACACACACACACACACACACACACACACACACACACACACACACGTGCACACACACAAGTGCGCGCACGCACACACAGACACACACACACACGTGTGCACACACACACACACACACACACACACACACACACACACACAGGCGCCCATGCAAACATGTGTGCATGCACTCTCTCACTAAGTAGGAACGTGTTCATTGTGTTCCTCCAAAGTCCACTGGTCTTCATTCCAGGACTTGTCTCTCTCTGCTCTAGTACATTACCTGTCCTTTATCTGTAAGATGGCAATCACTGTCAGGTGCCTAAATAACAACACAATAGGCATGGCAGCACAGCTGTAACTTACAATGAGACAGTATCACCTTTGACAAAACCTGAACCATGTTTTACTTTTCTTCATGCAGCAGAAGAGGCAGTGCTTAACAGATAGCCCTGTTTACACAAGCACGTTATCCTCATTACTGACCAAGATGGCCTCCCCCGCCTGTAGCTGAAGGTAATAACATATTGATTCTTCTGTTTTCTCTCTGCTGCAGGCTGTGAAGTTTGAGCTTGCTCACCAGGTGCTTTCTGGGTACAGTTTCCACATTGTCCCTGTTTCTCTGCATGGGTTTGTCGGGGTGCTCTGTTTGACTATTCTCAAATCAAATATCTGCTGCTTAGATTGATTATCTGACTAAGTAAATAAACTGCTCCAAGGTTTTCATAACCATGTGTATCACTCCACTTTCCAGTATTAACTAATCATTTAAATAGTGTTCATTTGAAATAGCAATTTCCTTTTGCCTTCTAAAAATACCTTCTTTGTTGCTGCTGTAAGAACCAAAAATCAAGATTTTTTTTTTTAGTTTAGATAGCACCAACTATGTACTGATGTTTTTAGATTAAATATGGAATCCAGAGAGCAATTATAATTTCATTCTTGCATGACCATCTTTTAAATTTTGCTTTATAATGATGCTCTGAACCTCTGACTAGCTTCTGTGACTGATTACCCTAGCCCCATACATGCACTTGAGTTAGAGAACTATTTAATAGAGGATTTGTTTATATTAAAAGAAGTTAAAAGTGAATAAAATGGCTGCCTACTGAAAGTGGTATACGTTATCCTGTTCCATCTTATTCCAAAAAATAGTTGTTTCTAAAATGTGTATGAATCTATTTTTAAGTATTCCTATTAGCATATCCCTTAAACTGCAGCTAAAGTTTTAGCTCACATTACCGGTAAAAGGACTTAAAGTTTCAGTAACAGTAAGCAAGTTTTAAGAAGTAATTTCCTTTTGTCAACATCATCTCATTTTAAAATTTGCAAATATGATTTCCTTTCTACTTGGTGTTATAAACAGGCTGTAAAGTTGAAAGTATTACCTTCTAGACAGTTCTGAGCGTTATACTTACTTGGCACCGATCCACACATTTTCTGCAGGGGAGGGAGTAGTGCTGAATATGTAGTGATAAATAACAGAAATATAACATGGATATACTTAAGGAAAACAAATATATATTCATACTATTAAAACAGAGGAGCACTGATGTACTAAGATATATAAAGGGCACTTAAAATGAGTAGGGTAAAATAATAAACCTCTTCAGATAACATGAACACTGTTGTCCAAGTATGCTGTACATTTTTATCAGATGACCATAACTAGATGTAATATTACAGTGACATATTACATTAGATTATCAAAGTTTGTTAGAGTAGCACATATGTTATACAGTAATATCCGCATGTAAAAGCAGTATTTCAGCTGTTATAAAGAATTGTCAGAAAAAATATATAATTTAGTATGCAGGGCTATTACGTTAGCAAGTAGTTGTATAAGAATATGAAACTACTTTATCACCCTGTATTACGTTTTAGTGGTACTAAGTTATTAATTAAGAGAATGGAATAATTATATAATTTATCAGCTAACAGCTGTGAAGGAATAAAAAATGCCGTTGAAATAAGCAGCTTATCTGCTATCCTGGGACCAAAGTTAAGGACATAGCCTGCAAACTAAATAAAATGCAGGACAGATCTGGTATGATCACAGGCCTTCTGGGGTTCATCAATTATGAGGATGTCTGCTCTTACAGATATCAAACAGATCGATTTATTATTTATGTTATGGAAGAACTTCCTAAAATTCTTGTTAGCTGAGAAAAGGTAATATATTTGGCAGTATCTTTTCTTCTCCATAAATATCACCTGAGTACAAAACTATAAGTGAATTAATTCTTCACCATAAATACGACGATTCATCTGTTTTCAATGGTGTGTGACAAACAGAATAAATAATGGCATTATCGGAGTATATCTGTATAACACTACTTGAAAGCTATACATTTAATCAACAGCCCAGAGTTAAGCTCCTGCTTGTAAAAAACTGCAGCAGATAAATACGAATTCAACAACCTTAAATACCAGTGAATGCTATCCATGTTTTCAAAAAAGGACTGAAATTCCTCACTAGATTCTTGCAGGTATAATTGTAAGACAGTAACATCCTTTGGGTGATGTCAATCATCTATCCATTGGCATCCTTACCTAAGTATTATTAGACATTAAAAGTGAACTGAGAACAAATTGTTTGTAATCTGAAGGTAGAACATGAGGTTTATGTTGATCTACTGACAACTCTTTTACAGAGGGCCAATAGATTGAAAAAAAAGTCCGAAAAAGCTGAAAACAAATTGTTTGTAATCTGAATGTAGAACATGAGGTTTATGTTGATCTACTGACAACTCTTTTACAGAGGGCCAATAGATTGAAAAAAAAGTCCGAAAAAGCTGAAAACAAATTGTTTGTAATCTGAAGGTAGAACATGAGGTTTATGTTGATCTACTGACAACTCTTTTACAGAGGGCCAATAGATTGAAAAAAAAGTCCGAAAAAGCTTTTGGTGAATCTCAGAGGTGAGTATTTTTGCATGGGGCAAGTCCCACTGCACCCCCCCCCCCCCGGGGTATATCCCAGCATACCCTGAACTTACTCTGAGGTTGCACAGCAATGTTCAGAAGAGAAAATTCCAGTGCTGGCAAAGGATGACTTGGCTTAATTACTTTGATCTGGCATGACCTAGTGTAAAAGCCATTGATTATTTTAGATGTTCCTAGAATATGTTACACTAACAAATGTTACATCTAAATTTTCAATCTCTGTGCTATTCCCCTAAGTACTGTACTTTGACCATGATATCATTATATTCAACGCAAGAATCACAGCTTACAGAATGGGAAATATATCCATTTTTGTAGACTACGCTAAAGGAAATTACACTGAAACAAATGCACCTCCATAAAAAAATCAGACTAGGTCAAAACTCTTAACCTCCACATAAGAGCTCAAAATGTATCAAATAATGTGCATAACATCATTTAACACACTGCATTCAAAAAATCATATCTGAAAGACTTACCTATATAAGGAATGTTAAAAAAAATTTTTTGTAGAATTATAAAATCATTTAACTATATAACGGGGGAGAAAAAAACTTCAAAATCAATCCTAACATTGAAAACAACTGTGCTTAAGTGAAATACAATCATCTCTTACTAAATGGATCAAGTCTGCCATATCCTGCTAGGAAGCTAAGGTTAGAGTAAAAGTCAAAGGCAGCAACAAGATATTCTTCAATTATCTTAGAAAGCTAAAGGATGATGATAATAATAAATATAACGCAGTTTCAATATATTTTCTTCTGTCTCAACCTCCTCTTATTGCCTGGAATCTAGGGTTCAGTTTCTGTACAAATTTCATAAATCTTAGGAGAATAACTACAAAAATGATTTATTAGTGATATCCCACACATACAGCATTATGAAATATAGTTAATTGTGGCAATAAAAAGACTGAAATCACTAGCCCTATGGGTTCTGTCCTACTTTGAACCTAAGCTCGGGTTAAGTGCAATAGGAAACAAGGTACTTGTTAATTATATCAGAAAGCTAAATGCACAAACAGTGAATGTAATGAACTTTCAATGAAGATGTTGTGTATCTCAACCACAGCTGATTGCTTACACTTTAGTGAACAAATTCCGCAGCGATTTCATAAGACCTAGGAGTACAAACACACCACCCTTTTATGTCAGGGATGCTTCCTATGGCATTAAGATATGACAAGATATGTTAGTAAAATATGTAACGACCACTAGATTTGTAGGCCCAGATAATCTTGGAAGTTTTCTACACAATATAATCTGTTCAAGACATTATATATTCTTATAAACAAATTCCTTTTAACTAGATTGGAAATACGACACCAGCCTATAGATATGGCTATCCGCAAAGAAGGCACTGCATATCAGTGAATCTTACTTACATCTTCTGTAACCTAATGGAGCCGATAAGATCTAAACTTGTCTTAAAGGATAACAGTGACCTTCCACTGTTAGATTTAGAGTAATACAAATGTATTTAATTGAAGTTGTCCCTCCTCGGTGTGGAAACTGTCTTCCAAGAAGTAACAGCTGTATTTGTTATTTATTTGGCTATTAGCTCTACCTGGAACATAGCTGGGACTTACCAATACAGTCGTTGCAGTCCCCATAAGGTTACTGTAAATAAACTCATTCAGCCAAAGGCTAACAGTTATGTAGTTCAAATGATAAATAATTATTTGTGGGGAGTGGGATGCAGTAGATGAGAGAGCAGGTAACCTCCACCATCCTAGCCTATTGAAATATCAAGTGGAGTCCTTCAGGACTTTATGCTAGCTTTTCTCTTCCTTGGCCATTTTTCTTTTATCTTTTTTGTCAGTAATGTTTCAACCATTTTTTCAATACACACACACACACACACACACACACACACACACACACACACACACACACACACACACACACACAATCTATATTTAACGATTCTCTGATGTACATTTTTCTCTACGTTATCTGCTAAAAATGCAGAAGTGCCACAAATGAAACACTATGCTTTTTTAAGTCCATCTATTTATAAGGATCCTAATATGCCAGAGAGCTATAACAATCCTAGTGAAGGTGTGTTCCACATATTTAGCTGTTGCTCGAGTCTGTTAAAGGAAAAGCATACCTACTTTGTTGAAAGTTGATTTTACATATGTTGTTTTTCGATCTGTTCTACTTCAAATTTATTAACATCTATTCACTGACTCCCTGTCTACCCCATTAATCCAATACAGGGTCACAAGGAAGCTGGAGCCTGTTCATACCATTGTGCAAGTGGAAGGCATAGCAAGCTCACCCTGAAAAAGTAGCAATCCATCATGGGACATAGACACACACACACACACACACACACACACACACACACACACACACACACACACACACACACACAAACTTACTGTTAAATTTGATACATAGGTTCATAGGTTCATAGGTTCATACTAGGCTATCTGCCCAAGGGCATTTATAAGCCTAGCCCATAGTTATGTGGCTTTCGCCACCCCTTTAGTTTGAATAAAAACTATGCCTATCATTTTGCTGTGCCTCTGTCAAGCAGTGACACTGAAGTAATCCCTGGGGTATATCTGTAATCTCCCATCCATTGGTCAAGATTCCTCTTGAACAAGGCCAGAGAGGTGCTCTGCCTCACATGTACCGGGATTTTGTTCCACAGCATAGGGAGTCTCTGGGTGATGAATCTGTCCCTCCAGATGTCAGTAAGATGTGGGCTGGAGCAAAAGCACCTAACAAAAGCCCACACAGATACAGCATGGATGTACAAGCCAACTTATAAAGTAAATATAGTACCATAAATATACAACAAAAATAATAAACTAAAGAATAAACTATAAACATTACAAGAAAAACAAAGATTAAAAAGGAACATAAGAAATTACGCTGTCACTAAGTCACTGGGTAGAAAAATTTGCAAAGTCCAGTATTACAGTTTTTAGAAATTTGCCTGTAAAAAGGATACTTGATATAAATTGCACAAAAATCATGATGATTCATATGTCAAAGATTAAAATGCTGAAAAAGCTCTATTTTGGGGTTTAAAGGTTTAACAGGTAAAATTAAACATGGACACGTGAAGCAAGCCTCTAAGAAGCAGACATACAGCAAATGACTATAACTGACAGTTATCAAATCATGAGAATGATGACAAAAAACAAAACTGTGAAATGGCAGCAAACACTTAATGACTATCAAAAAAATCATAAGCTGTGATAAGTAAAGCTAATGATGTTCTCAGAATGAAAGGACTCTCTAGAACTGCTGAAGATAGCCCCCCCCCCAAAAAAAAGCCAAAATGTCACAAGACATTCTAAAAACTCCACAAAACTGAGACTCTGATAAATCTTCAATAAATAACAAAATTGACAGGGTTCTCACTGCAGAAATACCCCTCCCTCAGTTTCCTGAGCACACATCATAAACAAGGCCTGCAAAAACTGTGAAGCAGCTGTCAGTTGTCAAAATCAGCTGAAAACTATTTAAAGAAAACACCAAAACATGGCAGTGGTTCAAACACTTCAACTAAATCAGAAATACGAATCAATCCAGATAAGTGAATGTAGCCATGATGAACAGTCCTGGATGAAGATAAGTGAATTTTGGACATGAGAAGCTGAAGGCCAGATAAAAAAAATGAAATGGACATCTGTATTAAAGCTCCACAAAAGCTGTAGGAAATTCAGTGACATAAAAATTGTCAAATCAATTAAACAGAATAAACAAACCAGCCATAATCTATTAATCCACAGAAAACTGAAAAACAAAACACAAAGTGAAAGGTTCAAAACTAATGATGTAAAAAGAAATTATCAGAGCTGGGAGACCATTAAATCATTTCTTTAGTTTTAAGATAAGAGGAGTTTAAATACTTGGGGTCAATAGTTCAGAGTAATGGTGAGTGTGGAAGAGAGGTGAAGAAGAGAGTACAGGCAGGATGGAGTGGGTGGAGAAGAGTGTCAGGAGTGATTTGTGACAGACGAGTACCAGTAAGAGTGGAAGGGAAGGTCTACAAGAGGGTAGTGAGACCAGCTATGTTATATGGGTTAGAGACAGTGGCATTGACAAAAAGGCAGGAGTCAGAGCTGGATGTGGCAGAGTTAAAGATGCTAAGATTTGCACTGGGTGTGATGAGGGTGGACAGGATTAGGAATAAGTATATTAGAGAGTCAGCCCAGTTTGGATGAGGGTGGACAGGATTAGGAATAAGTATATTGGAGAGTCAGCCCAGGTTGGATGGCTTGGAGAGACAGCCAGAGAGACGAGATTGCATTGGTTTGGACATGTGCTGAGGAGGGATGCTGGGTATATTGGGAAAAGGATGCTAAGGATGAAGCTGTCAGGTAAGAGGAAAAGAGGAAGGACTAAGATAAGGTTTATGGATGTGGTGAGAGAGGACATGCAGGCGGTTGGTGTGAGAGAGCAAGATGCAGAGGACAGGAAGAAATGGAAACAAATGATCCGCTGTGGTGACCCCTAATGGGAACAGCTGAAAGAAAAAGAAGAAGAGTTTTAAGATAAGATGATGAATCAGTAAATGGCTATCTAATCCTGCATTTCTTCTTTTTCTTAACTCTGGAAACATTATCTTACTTTTGTATGATTAAGCTTTCTTTTGTAAAATGCAATGTACTGATGCCATTTCCAATTACGCCTACTTGCTCTACTGATGTCTGCAACCCCAGCCCACTCCTCCATATTTTAATTTACCAGCCACAACTGTTACTCAAGAAATTCTAGCACTTTCCATGGCACTGAACAACACAAGTGTTTTTTTTCCCTCACCTGCTGCCTCAGCTTCTTTTATTTTTAAGAATTACCTGTCTGCCCTCTGCAAACATTGACAAGCCTAATCATGACTTTTTTCTGTATTTAAACTAAACAGCATAATGTTCATTCAGATAAAATAAATATATGGATGCAGGTTTCTGCTGAATATGTTTCACTTTAATATTTACTGCTCATATACAAGGTACCCACACAGGACTGTCCAAGCACAGTACATATGTAGTTTAGGTGCACATACAAAAAATACTATTGCATTTAAACATGCACACCAGGTAAGAAGGCATAGTAACATATACAAAGCAAGTACAGGCACTGTATCTGATTTATAATGGAGGAAAATCTGAACATCAGCAAACTACTTGAATCTGGGAAGGATATAAACCAAATCCATAAAGTTACACAAAAGTGAATGGTGTTACATGGCTAGAAAGAAAATAATCGTTCCGCTGTCTTATACTGCGGTTTGGGGACAGGCCTTACTTTTTCTAAGTAAAAGATGTCAGATGCAAAGAAAAATGGAGTCTGGTGTACTCATCTAAGTTCTTTTCAGTACAAGTTGTTGAAATACAGGTGCTTTCAAGTCATGTCACCATACTTTAATGAAGATACAATTTGACCCAACTAGCAAATGACAAACTTCTAAAAGTAATGTATTTCGGCTTTTCCTGATTAGGGGTCGCCACAGTGGAACTCCGGTCTGCTAATGATTGGCAGTGGATTTTTATGGTGACGAGTTGCCAGCCCGACACCCAACCTCCAAGGAAGGTACACCCATTCACGCCCACACCTACCTGCATATCTTTAACGTCACTCGACCGCAGGGAGGGCATGCAGACTCCACACAGAAGGCACTCCAGCCAAGAATCGAATGGGAGAATCTCTTGCTGTGAGGCGACAACACTAACCGCTAAATGGCTAACTTCTAATACGGTGAAATACTACACAAGAATTTTAGTTTCCTTAGGGATAATCAAAAGGTTTCAACAACTCTCAGTTCTGTGGTGCTATAGTAGTAGAGGAAATAGGCAAACAAAATGACACAGAAAATTAACAGAACTGGAAAATGTCATCCATAAGGAAAGGCATTTCAATTTATAGAGCACGTAATATATACAAGGCAGGGCACAGCACTTTATAAGGGAGGTAATGGACAGAAATTTCAGCTCATAAAGTCAGTGTGGGCATGGAATCATTTAAGAGTTTATGTGCATATAACGGAAGGGGGGATGACTTGTTCATCACCACCTGCTATGTAAATGGCAGGAAAAGCATTCGTCACCAAGTCTTCATAACTGAGCTTGTTCAGCACAAGGATGAAAGCATTATGTAAACATACCAAACACTAACTGCCATCTTGCACATAAATTTTACTTTGCAGTACAAAAAGTGCTGTACTTCAGTGTGGCCATGCTTCTCCGAGCAGCAACGATTTTTGTCTAGCATTCAATATGCCTGTTTTATCCTTTAAATCATTATCTTACAGTTTTCTGCATGCTTTTCACAATTTATGGCAATATTATGGTTTTGTCTGAAGGAAGTAGAGTTCTATTAAACTGCTGCACTTTTAGCGCACTTTGGCCATATCTGAGGACAGTCAGTGGCACATTCCAGATTAACATAAGTAATGGGTACCCAGAGACAGCATTTGCAGAACATGTAACTGTATCTATAATACTACAAGGTAGACATTTGCAATGTTAATGAATACAACTACCTGCATCTGCAGACTAGACAGTTAATTATTGTATGTTATACAGGTAGTTTTCTGCACCTAAACATTTTCTTGAATGCATTTTCCTATAGGTGTGCGTGCGTGTGTGCGTGTGTGTGTGTGTGTGTGTGTGTGTGTGTGTGTGTGTGTGTGTGTGTGTGTGTGTGTGTGTGTGTACATGTGCGTGTGTGCATGTGTGTGTATGCATGTGTGTGTGTGTGTGTGTGTGTGTGTGTGTGTGTGTGTGTGTGTGTGGTATGGACAGTTTTACAATGACTGCATTGTATAGGCAAAAGGGCAACTATTACATGCACTACTGAAGTGCTGTCATATGTTAAATGGTAAGCTAAATGGTAACATGCTCAACATTTGTAATGTATTAACACATTACAAAATACTCAAACCACATCAATGTTTATGAAACAATAGTATTTTTAACTGTTTCATGTCTACTAATCAGTATGTGTATGATGTACAAGGAAATATGAAATATTTTTTCATTGAGAAACATTGCACAGACTTGTACTATGTATATTAACATTTTATAAAATGGCAAACATATCTCCAGCAGTTTTATTGGCTAATGGTGCTAGATGATCATGCATGTAGTTACTATAACTGCACATGCAGACATTCTAGTCAATGAAGTCAAGTGCACGCACTATAAATAAGCATCATGTAAGGATTCATTGAACTTCACGTTTCACCATAATACAGTACACAAACTACAAGTAAACACATAGGTTCACTATACTAACAGAAGATACAGGCAACATGTACACAACGTAAAGAAAATGTTCTTTGTTGAACAGAAAAAGCATATCATACAATATGTACACATTTGTTAATATTTCAATATCTCAATGTATGACCACATATTTATACTTTCAGGCTTCCATGCAAACTTTTGATGGCTTACAACAAGGTACAAAAGTTGTGTATTTGGACCTTGTTCTGAAAGGAAAGGAAGATGGGTCCATCATTACTGGTGCGTATAGAAAGTTTTTGGATGGTAGTCAATACCTCCATGCCACCAGTTGTCATCCTCCTCATTTGTCAGAAGCTCTCCGTTATGGGGAGCTTTTACGCTTATCAAGACTATGTAGTGGCAGGAACATTTTGGGACAAGAAATAAAGACATCAGTAGATATGTTTTTAAGAAGGGGGTATGACCCTATAAATGTACAAGAGGCAGAAGTTAAAGTTGTTAAAGGTTTGATGGGACACAAGATAATTGAAAGGAAAGGGGGTCGAGTGCAACACTGAGGTACAGTGCTTGATAAGCACAAAAAAGATCAAATATATTTTGTATCTGTATATAGGTTCATAGGTTCATAGGTTAATACTGGACTATCTGCCCTAGGGCATTTATAAGCCTAGCCAGAGTGTGTTTCGCCACCCTTTTAGATTAGTTGACTGTGCCTCTGTATAGTAGGTCACAGAAGGTAGCCCTTTTAAGGTTAGTTTACTGTACCTCTGTCAAGCAGGGACACAGAAGAGATCCCAGGGGTAAATTTACGATCTCCTATCCACTCGTCAAGATTTCTCTTGAAGAGGGTCAGTGAGGGGCTCTGCCTAACATGGATTGGGATTTTGTTCCAGAGTGAGTGGAGCCTCTGGGATATGAATCTGTCCCTCCAGCTTGTCCTATTTATTTCTGTGCAGAGGTTCATGTCCCTGGAGCGTGTAGCTCTAAGGGATTTGGATTTCCTGAGGTGGAGCATGTCCATTAATTCTAGGTTGGACATGGCTTTATACGTCAGACACAGATCGCCTCTGAGTAAGCAGTACGCAACTGACTAGAGCTGGAGCTTCTTCAGCCGAACTGCATAGGGCATCTGTTTGAGTCCCTTGATCCTCTTGATGAGGTACTTTTGGGGTCTTTCCAGTTGCTGCAGGTGTCAGGTAAGGCACATCCCAAATGGGGCATTGTATTCAATTATGGGCCTGATAAGTGATGAGTAGAGGGGCACAATGACCTCTCTTGATCTTGACGTGAACCCTTTAATGATAAGGTAGGCTATACAGAATGTCTTTCTAACCACTTTGGCAACATGATTGTCAAAGGAGAGATTGCTATCTACTTGGGTCCCCAAGTCCCTAATTACTTCTTCCGTACTTAATGGATTACCACCTATGTGGTAATTTGTGGGCACTTTGTTTTTCCCAAAGGTGATGACTATGCACTTTTTGGCATTTAGCTTTAGGCCATGGCTCTGGCACCAGTTATCTGTCTCTGTGAGACCCTTTTGGAGGATGCTTGTGTCAGCCGGAGAGTCGATTATGGCACCCGGTTTGCAGTCATCTGCGAACTTGGTCAGCCATAGTCCACCCATGTTAGCCTGTATCTCGGAGAAATATATACCGAACAAGAGAGGTCCCAGGACTGAGCCTTGTGGGACGCCACTTGTAACTGGTTTAGAGTATGAGATGGCACCTGCTATTCTGACCATGTGGGTTCTATCCCTGAGCCAGTTTGCAACCCATCTTGTGACATAGGGGTTGATATTTAAGTTGGTGACCTTATTTATGATGCCCGAGTAGGGTATTGTGTCGAAGGCTTTTGCGAGGTCTAGGTAGGCTGTGTGCACTACCTTTCCTTCATCTATGGCTTTGGTAACTGTCTCAAAGAGTCGACCAGGTTCAAGAGGCAAGATCTGCCCTTAAATCCGAATTGGGTAGGATCCAGTGTCTGGAGGTTCCCAATGTCTTTGTTTATGATTTCCATGACGATATGCTCCATAGCTTTGCAGACCAGGCTAGTCAGGCTTATAGGGCGATAGTTTCTGGGGTCCGTTGTGGCACCACCTTTGTGGAGCAGGACCACTGTTGCTGTGCGCCATTCTTTGGGTACATATCCTGTAGTAAGGCTGAGATTGAACAGTGACTTTATATGAGGGTATAGTTCTTCTTGGAGCTCATGTAAGATGCAGCCCGGGACACCGTCTGGTCCCATTGATGCTGTGTTTTTTGCTTTGGAGAGGGCAGCTCTCACCTGTGCTTCTGTGACCTCAGGAAGGCTACACTCTGTAGGGACAGACATTTGCTCTTTTGGGGGGGAAGGTGGGGGGGATGTTTGCAATGAACCTTTCTGCCAGGATGTTGGCAATGTCTGTGGGTTCAGTGTATTTTTTGTCATTTTGCACTAACTGAGAGCATATCGGGGAGTTGCCTCCCAGGTTCCTGACATAATTAAGGAAGGCCTTGTGATTATCTTTAATGTCTTGTGCAATTTTTCTTTCGAAGCTGGCCTTAGATGATTTTATGAGGGATCATAGTTTTTTGCTTGTACTGATCAGAAATGCCTTCCTTTTTTGGGATTTTGCTCTATCATGTAGTAGCTTTCTCCTTCTGTTGTACAGCTTACTTATGGCCGGGGTCCACCAGACAGGTCTCCTGCCTTTGGAGGAGTGAGTCTTGGTTTTATTTGGGATAGCATGCTCCATGCATTCCTGTAGGTGTCCATAGAATGCTTTTATTTATTTATTTTATTTTATTTTACATTTGTTAACCGGGCTAGTCCAACTGGATACATGTCCATTTTCAGTGGAGGCCCGGGGAGAAAAGCTCCTCTACAGTACTACTATAGTAAGACTAAAACAAAAACTTTATCAGAATATATCAGCATATACAAATAATATCTAATAACATACTTTAAACCTTCTGTTAGAATTAAAATCATTTGAGTACAATATGAGGTACAGTACGTAGTCTCTCTATTACTTAGAAAAGTGTACAGTATGACAGTACAGATAAAGTACCTGGTTAGTCTAATACATCTTTATAAGAAGATGAAAAGTAGAGATTTAGTTCCTTTATTAGAAGTGAGGTAATAGAAACAGCTTTGTAGAGAGTTATGTAGAGAGTTAGATATACGAGATAAAGAGAGGGTGGAAAAAATCTCATAGCAGGGAGATATGAAAGGTTAGTCTGGGTTATTGCAAGAGCAAAGCCAATGGTTGGAAAAGAAGAGTTTAAGTTTAGTTTTAAATAGTGGGATTGATGTTTGAGTGGTGAGGTCTTGAGGTAGTTGATTCCATAGTTTCCCAACTGAGTTTGAAAATGTGGAGTCACCTGCTGAGTTCTTAGAAAGAGAAGTATGAATCAGTATTTTGTAAAGGATTCTGCGTTTTGGGCCATATTTTCCACTGGCCCGGGGGCTTTGAAGGATTCCACCTCGGTTTTGAGAAGTGTGAAGTTTGCTTTTGAGAAGTTCTTCACTGTGGTTTCCTTGGCTGGGGGTGGGGCGGAATATGGACGTCCAGTGAGATTAGTTTATGGTCTGATCTTACCAATGAGGGGTATACCTCTGGTGTGGAACATAGAGACCCCATGTTGGTAATGTCCAGATCCAATATGTTTTCCCCTCTTGTGGGAGTGGTGACCAGTTGTTCCATAGCATTTGAGTTTATAAATTCTAGGAACCGTTGGGCAAAGGTGTTTGGGCTTGAGTAGTTTTCCCAATCGATGTTTGGGTAGTTGAAGTCACCCA
Source organism: Protopterus annectens (assembly GCF_019279795.1). Taxonomy (NCBI): domain Eukaryota; kingdom Metazoa; phylum Chordata; order Ceratodontiformes; family Protopteridae; genus Protopterus; species Protopterus annectens. Next base: position 327,656,279 of record NC_056743.1, read on the forward strand.
ATATAATGGTGTTTGGAGAGACCTTCATATTCTTCAGTGTTCTCAGGAAAGCCGAGTGGGGTTCCTGTGTTTGGGAGGGTGGTCTGTAGCAGGCTACAAACTGAAAGGCAGTTTTGCCCACTGTTAGTTGCACATGGATGGTCTCCGATGCTTCATGCAGTGCCACTAACCTGGAGGTGTGGGTATCTTTGATAAATATGGATACTCCCCCTCCTTTTGTGGTTCGGTCCGAGTTTTGGGGCCGAAAAGCATGGTATGAAGTATAACCTTGTAGTGCTGGGGTGCTCTTGGGAGCCTTGAACCAGGTTTCTGTTACCGCACAGACATCGATATTCTCCATACTGAGGAGAGTCTCGAGTGTGTGCATCTTGAGGTTTAGACTTCTGGCGTTGAGCAGCATTACCCTTAGTTTTTTTTTCTTTGTGTTGTCTATGGAGGTGGGTTTGTCTTTTGAGCCTTGCCTAAAAAAGGCACTATGGGGAAGGCAAGAGCCTTTGCCAGTATTCAAAAACCCAGGGGTGACAGGTGCAAGCCATCCCTAGTGAAGCAACGTGGCTTGTTGAGCATGTCATCCCAGGCTGACAGACACTGGATCCCCTTTGAATGACACCAATACTTTAGCCAATTGTTAAAATTGGTAATTTTGTCTTTATACTGTGGCATCATTCTTGGTGAGGGTAAGATGCTACTCAAGGTCAGGGTCATACCGGCCTGGGCTACTTGATCAGAGAGCTCCTCTATGTCTCTTTTCATGTAGTCCAGGGAGGTACGTCTCAGGTCATTCACACCAGCATGGACAATGACGGAGTCATATTTGTACTTGCTTTGGAGCGACCTGAGTGCTTGTGTTATGTGGCGGATCCTGGCACCCGACAGGCAGCTTACAGTGACCTTCTCCTTGTTCAGTCTGGTGAGTGGGACGTCAGTGTGTCTGACAACAGAGTCACCTATTACAAGTGTATTAGGTGTGTTTTTTAGCCTTAAGGGCTGTGACTGTGTGGCACACTGACTTTGTGAGCTATGTGCCACGTGGGTATTGTTTCGTGGTAGGGGTTGCTTGGATGTCTGCTTTGGAGGTCTCTGCTGCTTAGGCAGATTTTTATTTAGAGCCTCCGAGTATGTTTTTGTGTGTTTATGTGTTTGGTTTGCTGATGCGATATGTCTATATGAGACTGGATTTGTGGTGTGTGTGGTTATCTTCTCCTCCTGACTGGCTGTGCCAGTACTGAGTTGAGAGAGCTCAGCCTCCAGTTTGGCTATATAGTTGCATCTCTCACATATATTTGAGCTTGTTGGGAGGAGGAGAGGGTGGTCTGTATACATAAGGCAGTTGTAACATTGCCTCAAGATTCCCAGATTCACCAGCTGGACTGGAGAGTAAACCTGAAACTGACCTTTGGACATGCCTGACTAGTATAGGGAACTACTTATTGACTGATCAGAAAGAACCAATAGGGAGCAAGTACTTAAAAGGAGTATAAGAGGGTGTAGTACTTAAGTTTATTAATGTTTACCTATAAGATTACTATAATATTAAAAGTGATGCAATTGTAGATTTAGTTAAACATTACTGGAAATATTTGTTACAGGATAAATTTCTAGCAGCTATATTACCGAAACACCTCTCTTTTTCATATACAAAGGGCAAAAGTATAAAAAACATGTTGGTGCATGGAGCCTTTGTTATGCCAGTGGCCAATATGCAAAGGCTCTTAAAAAATACAGGGACTTTGAAATGTGGTAAATGTGGGGTGTGTTCACATATTATTAACACTGCTGGATTTATTAACAATGTTAAGTTTGAATCCAGGGGTGTGTTTACTTGTGAAATAAAAGGGGTAATATATGCACTATGCTGCCCCTGCAATTTGTTTTACATTGGGGAGACAAAAAGGGTGTTCCGTACTAGGTGTATGGAACATTTGAGAGATATAAAACATCAAAGGGAGGATAAAATAGTTTCTTCACATTTTAAAATAAAACACAACAGTGATGCTGCTTTATTACAGGGTACTATTTTAGAGCAAATTAATTGTATTTGGGAAGATGAAAGTATATTGAAACAGAAATTATTGTATAAGGAATCTGTATATATTTTAAAATATGATACTTTGGTTCCTAAGGGACTGAATAATGAACTAAACTGGAAGTGTTTGCTTTAAAAACAAAGTGGTTTGATTGGATGTAATTTGTGTTTAAATTGTATAAAGGTGAAGTTTTATGGATACTTTCTTACATTTCAAGAAGGTGGCGACACCAAGGCAGTAGAATAAAACATAGGATTTTTACTGTTCGGTTGTCTTATTTAGAACATTTAGCATATTTTACTTTCTTCCACGTTTGGATCTTTTTGGTCATTGTATTTATCTGGTGTGTGGAGGTCTTTGTCGTGGTTTTCCATACAAACTTTGTCCATTTTATAAAGCATATAATATACTATAGGCTGTACTGCTAGCTTGCATGCAGGAGTATACACCTAAGTATGCATGTGTCATATGCAACTAACACAGAAGGGTGGTTTATCTATAAGAAGTACCCACACACATACTTGGGTGGCACAATATTCAGAGGGTAATGCTGCTTCTGCGTCTTCTCAAATGCAGGCTTTAGGGCTTGATCCCAACCTTCAGATGCTGAATATCATTGACAGATGTGGTACTATGATACAGAAAAAGCCTAGTACACACCAATGTGAGTTGTAAATGAGGATCATCAGTGCTGCAGAAAAGGCATGTTATGGTGCACCATGCTCAACGATCATGCCCATAACATATGCAGATGAGTGGATCAGCTTGAGTGACGGTGCCTGCACAGTTTTCAATGCCAAACTTCGTTTAATCACAGTGTGATACATTGTGTAAGTCAGCAGTGCACTTTTGGAGGATTCTTCCATTTTCTCCACTGTAGTGAGAATGTGGAGATGGGTATCATTCAGGAAGGTAAGAGGACCAAGTCCCCTATGGGGGAGTGGGTGCATCGGGGCTTGATCCCTTGCAAAAAATATTTTTGTGTGTTTTTTATGGTTTTCAAGTTTCACTTTTTGGAACTGCATTTTCTTAAAAGTGTAACTCAAATTTTGTTAAGTTGATTGACAATAGGGAAATACACATCATGCGTGCACACATGCTTATAAATATCTGGTGATAAGATAAAATAGGATCCTTTGTTAGGGTAGCTTCAAATATTACGAACATTAATACACAGGTAACCATTTAACAATCTGTACAGCAGCAAAGGGTTTACCACAAATTAATTCACTAACAAACTTTTAGAATATTACTTCACTAATTCACCTTAAACATTTTTGACTCGCAAATGTTAGACAAAAAAATATAAGATGATTAGAAACTTGCTATAACTCTAAGTACAGACTAAGCATCTTTTGTTGTTCCCCAAACTGAGAGAAATATATTAAAGGGGTACAGTGGCGATAAAAAGTGTATACACCCCTGTTAAAATGCCAGGTTTTTGTGATATAAAAAATGAGACCACAATAAATGATTTCAAAACTTTTCCCACCTTTAATGTGACCTATAACTAGTACAATTCAATTGAAAAACAAACAAATCTGTTAGGTGAAAAAATATAAAAAATAAAAAACATACAATACACTGGTTGTGTAAGTGTGCACACCCTTAAACTAATTCTTTGTTGTGTGCACACCCTTAAACTAATACTTTGTTAAAGCACCTTTTGATTTAATTACAGCATTCAGTTTTCTTGGGTACACACCTGCCATCAATTAAAGAGACTCTGATTAACCCCAAATAAAGTTCAGCTGTCCTAGTACGATTTTCCTGACATTTACTCAGTTGCCTGCTGCAGCAAAAGCCATGGTTCGCAGAGAGCTTACAAAGCATCAAAGGGTCACATTGTTGAAAGGTATCAAGTTAGGAGAAGGGTACAAAAAAATTCCACAGCACTGGATATACCATGGAACTCAGTGAAGACAGTCATCAAAAAGTGGAAAAAATATGGGACAACAGTGACATTTTAAAGAAATGGATGTCCCTCCAAAATTGATGAAAAGACAAGACAAAAACTGATCAGGGAGGCTGCCAAGAGACCTACAGCAACACTGAAGGAGCTGCAGAAATTTCTGGCAAGTACTGGTTGTGTACTACATGTGACAACAACCTCCCGTATTTTCCATATGTCCAGACTATGGGGTAGGGTTGCAACATGGAAGCTTTTTCTTACACAGAACATCCAGGACCAGCTAAAATTTGCAAAGCAATACATCTCCTCCCAAAAGCATGTGGGAAAATGTGTTATGGTCTGATGAGAACATGGTTGAACTTTTTGGCCACAATGCCAAAACGTACATTTGGCGCAAAAACAACACTTCGCACCACCAAAAGAACACCATCCCCACAGTGAAGCATGGTGGTGGCAGTATCATGCTTTGGGGTTCCTTTTCCTGAGCTGGAACTGGGTCTTTAGTCAAGGTGGAGGGAATTCTGGAACAGTTCCAAATGCTAGTCACTTTTGGCCCAAAACCTTCAGGCATCTGCTAGAAAGATGAAGAGGAATTTCCACTTTTAACATGACAATGACCCCAAGCAAAAGATCCAAATCAACAAAAGAATAGCTTCACCAGAAGAAAATTAAAGTTTTGGAATTGCCCAGCCAGAGCCCAAACCTAAATTCAATAGAAAATCTGTGGGGTGACCTGAAGAGGGCCATGCACAAGAGGTGCCCTCACAATCTGACAGATTTGCAGCGCTTTTGCAAGGAAAAGTGGGCAAATATTGCCAAGTCAAGATGTGCCATGCTGATAGACTCCTACCCAAGAAGACTGAATGCTGTAATTAAATCAAAAGGTGTTTCAACAAAGTATTAATTTAAGGGTGTGCACACTTATGCAACCAGTACATTGTACGTTTTTTTGTTTTTTTATATATTTTCCCCTAACATATTTGTTTGTTTTTCAATTGAATTATACAGGTTATAGGTTACATTAAAGGTGGGAAATGTTTTGAAATGATTTATTGTGGTCTCATTTTTTTATATCAGAAAAACCTGGCATTTTAACAAGGATGTGTACACTTTTTATATCCACTGTAGTTAAACATAATTTTCTCTGCACAGAATGATAAAATGCAGCACCCACTATGTTTACAAACACGAGTTTTCACAACAGCATTTTAGCATGCATGCAGAAGGCCGAGCCAATAGTTAAATGGAGTTCTGCTTTAACAAAGGCTTAAATCAGATATATATTGTGCATTCCTTATCTCAAGAGGTTTCTTACACATCAGAGTAACAAGCTGTTGCCACTGCTTTTTCATTTATTTATTACTGTTTGTTGGGGGGAAAGTGGGCTAGTCTTATGGCCCTTTTTGTCATAATCCAAGCTCATAGAGCAGGAAAAACTATAACAGTCTTTCTAATCAACAACATCATACAGAGAATAAGTAAATGTTAAATTCAGTACATAATGATAGCATTCATTGCAGACAGGGCAAGATTAAAAGGATTCCTCAGAATGAAATGAGAGAAGAACAAAGAAAAATATAAGACAAGATATACATAAAATGCAGTATAATCATAAACAAAATATAATACACAAGCATATACTTATATATACAAATGAAATATACACAGAAAATGCCACATTATGAGTCTGAGAAAAGCTTCAAAAATGTATTCTATTATCTATAACTTTAGGTGGTAAGTTACCTAACCAAGGTTGTGGTACCAGCTGCAAGAAGATTCTGTAAAGAGATGCACTTTAAGTGCATCTTTAAAGTTTTTTTTTAGGCTTTTGATGTATGTAGGCAGGTGGTTCCATGTAGCAGGTCCCAATTTAGAGAAGGATCTCTCACTTACAGCAGTTTTAAATGGAGGGTGTACTAGACAGAAGTTGGTCTAGTGTGCATTTCTGAGTTCATAAGGGTTGTCCTGTAAAGATAATTTAATTCTCAAAGACTGTCAGTGACCATGCTTTCAAACTTTGTAAATTAGAGTACTTGAAAGAAAAGTGGCCGTATGACACACTGAAAGCCATTTGGTATTTTTAGCGAACTGCAGTGATGCATCCATGGTCTGCTAACACAATTAATCTCAAGATTTTATTCTCTGCAGTCTGTATTCTGTAGGAATTATGGGATGAATGCATAGTGAGAAAAGAAAGGCCATATTCCAATTTAATATATTTTTGGGAAAGGTCCTACAAGCAGTGGGTGAGAGGAGGTGATTAACCTTGTAACACAGTTTTAATTGTTCATGAGCTCATGTGTTCATTTGTGATGCAGCCTTTTCATGAACTAACTTATTCTTGCATTTCAACTTATCAGATCAGAATAAGATGCTTGCAATACTTTGCAAAGACTGTTCTCTGACAGAGCAGCTTTGTCAGATGTTGTGGTTCTACATATTTTACTCTGCTATCCCCATCCTAAATAATGCTGGACCATTAATTTAAATCAGCCAGATAAATAACATGTCCTTTGACGACAGCTTAAACACAGATACATTTAATATGATGGCAGATAAATGCTGCATGGACCCACTTAGTCTATTTTTTGACACATCTGTTGCAATGCCCTCATAATCTACATTTTATTCAGATTACTGCTATATATTTTCTCATTCAAAACAGCGTTATGTATGTTACAAGCTTCATTGGATTTACAAGTCAAACCTAGGTAAATTGATGATCTAAGTAATTAATCCCGAGGGTGGTGTCCCCCAACCCAAAGCTGAAGACAAAAAAAAAAAGATCTGAACTGTAGTAAACAGTTTACACTAGTTCTTTACTACAGTTACTGGCACACATTCTGACACTACAAATAGTCATTTAAGCAACTGTGATATTAGCCAAGGCTGCTAAAATGAATACAACAGCTGCACACACACACACCCCACCAATAACTCTTCTAATGTCCCAGTTACACCACATAACAGTTTGCAGCTGGGGCAGCTGCCCCCTTCACCCTGCCCTAGCTATGGTACTGTTTCGAATCCAAAACCTTTTATGGGAAGTTGAAGACACATCCAAAACCCTCTGTGAAAAATAAATAATATTTCTCAACATCTTAGAGTTGCCTTCCATCTATTTTCAAACTGAACCTGTAGTTATTTTGCCTTTGGTTTCCAGAAGATACATCCACCGCAGAACTGATTAATGTCTAAAAAGTTTTGTTGTATCCCACGTGGTTCTTTTCGTAATGTTAAGTACCACTAAACTTTCCTGAAATGCCGTTCAAATATAAAATTGTGTACTTTGCTGTGGCCTTCTCTAAACAGCTTCAGTCCTACCCTATTATTTTCTCTATAGTAGGAGGACCTCAAGGACTGAATACAGTGCTTCAGACAAAAGTTTCACTATTTGAACAGAGGTAATAATGACCTATTTTAATTAGTAATATTTTCTATTCATGAACGAGACTTCCTCAGCTTTTCTTACTGCTTTCTCTTGATGATTTTTCTACCTTTAGGCAGTCTAAAAGTAATAATATTAACCTTCTTCATCTTGAAAAACACTAATCACCAGTCTTAGCTGGATTTTTCATGATTGCACATTACTCTGAATTATACACAAGCTATCAAACATTGCACCAATCTTTGTAGGAATTTTTATAATTACACATTATTCTGTATTATACATGAGCTATCATACATTACATAAATCTTGCAAGATTTGTTCATGATTATTCACTAATCTGCATTATACACGAGCTATCATACACTACATAAATCATTGCAGGACTTTTTCATGATTACAGACTAATCTGCATTTTACATGAGCTATCATACATTACACCAATCTTTGCTGGATGTTTCTATGATTATACATTACTCTGTATTATACACAAGCTATCATACATTACACCAATGTTGCTGATCTACCACATTCCACCACATTCTCTCTGAACACCCTGTGGGTACCCCCCCCCCCCCCGTGTTACAGAGACATGCTTTTCTTTTAACTTTTCTGCAAAAGTCACAAAGGAAAATGCCACCGTCCGATATAATTAACCTTATCCTATGGTTACTCTTTCTTCCCATATTATCATGTAGATGTTTACTTCCTGGAAACCTCCTATTTACACTTGTTTATTCATCATAGATCAGAAAAGTTGCACCACTTTCTACTTTTCAAATTTGACTGTTTCAGAAAGAAGTCTGTCTCGATCTGTATAAAATAGGCTAGACATCTCATTAACTGTAGCTTAAACTGCTAATCACAGGCTACAAATTTATGTCCTCATGTTATGTCTTGCTGAAGTCAGTAAAGTACCAGAAAACCCATATTAAAAGTTAAAATTCAACTCTTTCAGACAGTTACTTCTTTACAAAATGTATACATATGAGGAATATGAATAAGCATGCATCTCAACTGCCCAGATTTTGGCAGAATATCCAGATTTATGCCTAATATTTTGGACTGTTCCTCATAAAATTTGTGATTTTCTGGAAATCATTGAAGGTTGAAGTCACTAAATAATAACAGACATTTGAGATTTTGTCTTCATATCATTCAGAACACGTATGCAATGCAAATCCTACTATCCTAACAGCTTTCCATGATTATAAAAGCAGTAATTAAAATCAGTCCCTATTTTTGCCTTATATCTCCCCAATATTTTTTGCTGTGACCCAATTTCGTATCAAGAGGTTGAGGTATGTGGATGAGTTACATTGCAACACTACAGAACAAACAGGTAAATGTTCTAATTTTTCAATAGTGAGGTGAGTTCTAAGGAAGGGCTGACACTGCTTTACAGTCCACCTAAAGTGCCAGTAACGTATGACACTCACTATAACTGAATAAGTATCACTGTAACTGAATAGAGGAAAGGTACTCATTTATGATGCCTAGGCAGTGTCATATTATAGTGGTCCAAACTCCATTTTGAAAAAGAAGAAAGACTAAAAACAAGACCATTTTGAAGTAAAACAAATTAAAATAGAAATAGAAAAAGAATTAATCTGATATATCAGTATTACAAAGAATATCAAGGTATTATTAAAACACACATCGTTGTTGCCTCACAGCAAGAGGTTCTCCTGTTCGATTCTTGGCTGGAGTGCGGGGAGTGCCTTCTGTGTGGAGTCTGCATGCCCTCCCCGCAGTTGGGTGGGCATTCGAAAGACATGCGTAAAGGGCGTGCCTTCGCTGAAGGTTGAACGTCAAGCTGGCACCTCGGCGTTTGTCAAAATCTACTGCCAATCATTAGCAGACCGGAGTTCCACTGTGGCGACCCCTAACCGGGAAAAGCCGAAAGACAACAAAATTAAAACACACATTTTGCAGTTTCATAGTGATTAACCTTAAATGGCTGTTTTTATCCTTTAGATTTTGTGAACGAATAACCCAGAGGTGAGTAGAACAAAGATATGTGGAGAGATTTACTTATCACTTCTATTCATGAGGGATGTGAGTGTTTTAATGGAATTGAGTTATTTAAATTTCCAAGCGTATTAATATTTGGAAATATTAACATGGAATGATAAGACATGTAGCAGCAAACCTGCTGGTTTAATCATTAATATGAAAGAGAAGGAGCCGGACTTGACTTTGAGTTTTCAACCCAGGTTAGCTATCATTCCTGTTTTTTTTTTTTAATTTCTGGATGACACTTCAGTGTCATTTGATGTTCAATAAAAAGGTCGACCACTCCCTCAAAAAAAAAATAAATAAATAAATACATAAATAAAAACTGAAGAGCAGGCAACGAAGTCCCCCTTGGCTTGAACAGCTATTCATTTTCTTTAGTAGATTTGTGCCCTTCTTTATTTAATAATGATTTAAAAGGGAGGCTTGTGAATTATTATAATTTGGGAAAAGGAATGGAGCATTTCCCTCATCTGGTTCTGACTTCTGACAAAAGACAAAGCAATAAATAATTCTTCATTCATTGACTTTGAAGCATTAAAGGCATTAATGAATAATGCAACATATGCAAAGACAAAGGGAAAAATCAAATACATGCCACTGCTATACACAATAAATAGGAACACCTTACCCACTATTAAGTAACTTCTCTGTTTTATTACACTGTGCTCAAAGGCAGAGAAATATCACCATGATTAGGGCAAACTTAGAGCAGGTAATGACTTCCTCCTAGCTTTCTACAAATATGCTGCTGGCCAGGCTATACTAAATTATCCACATCATATACACTAATATTTATCCTTGGTCTTGTCGCCAGAGTCATGGCTGAAAAGGGTCTGTGGACTAGGTCACTTATCTGATTAATAAATGATTAAATAAAACAAAAATTGATTGCAATCAGCAGGTCTGAAAAAAAAACGTATTTAATAATAATATAAAAACAAATGAATACATAGCAGCTGACATGTCTGCAAATTCATCTTTTCACCACTATACTTCTGGCTGGTTGCTGTTCGTACACTTTCCTGTTCAGTCATTAGTATTTCCAGTAGAGTGCATTCCGTTACTTAACTTAGAGTGAATCAACCTCCTAATGTTCTGCCTGCTGTGGAAACATGCAGAGGTCACCGCAGTGCTTACTTTCATGTAATTCTCTAATGCAGCCTTCCAGGGCTCACATGACTCATCAAGAGAAAAGTTCTTACAGAACATGGTTTCACTGTTGTAATAGCTAAAGTAGATATTTTATTGTAACTGTTAAAATGCTTGACATTAAATAATTTACTTTTACTATAAGGAATGAAGCATTGAGGGCAGTGTACATTTTAGGAAATACTAATTAAAGTTACCTAAATTAAGTATAGAAATCAGAATTTAGGAATTAGTTTTTGTACAGTGCAGAAAATAAATTTATCTACATTTGTTACTACACAATCAAAAATTAAGGCTTGTCACTAATGAGCTCTTCCATGTGTATGACAAGTTCTTAGCTGGGTCAATAAGTAGCTCTACCATGAGCAGAGACTGAACATGTTGTGGGCTATTCAGGCTGGTGAGACCATTTCTGCTGCATCAGCATTTCACAGCATGCCGTGCAGTTACGCAATGGGACTCACATGGAACTGAAGCACGCCATGTCACTCTGCCTCTTTGATCTCCTACTGATTCCCAGAGGTTTGCAGATATGCACTGCATTGTAAATGTGGGCTTGTTCATTACCTCATTACATTTTTCAGATTGCATCCTCACACATACACAAAACCTTTATGTTCTCAAACTATACATCCTTTTACTTTATATGTTGTGATTTCATAGCCTACCAATCTGCCAATCTCAGAAAATAGGAAAAATGAAAGGTCACGTTAATTCCATGGTTCTACCTAAAGTTCTGTGCAATTAATGCTAAAAAAACAGATGTTGGTAACAAAATAAAAACATCAACTTCTGGTCTACAGAGATCAGGGCATTTCTTTATAAGTGACACTGAGGATCCTGAACACACAATAATTACTGGCTTCTAAGAAAGAAGGCACTTATTTCCCTTGATGTGCTTTTGTATTTGTTGTTTGCTTGTTTGTTTGTTTTGTTGCTTTGCTTGTTTGGAAAAAAGTTTGCATTTCTGTCCTTGAAAATATGATTAAATCTTATTCCAGCTGACCAGTATGATCAGAAAATGTCTAAAGTTAGAAACTAGTACATGTACCACACTATTCTCTCTATGATACAGAACTACTTTACATATTTCAAATTTCATCATCCAATACACACAATAAATCATTTTTTTTTTCACTTTTATATAATTTTATTAAAAAGTCAGGACTTTCATTATCGTCTAGTTTGTATGACTGCAGCTTAGCAGCTGGAACTGTGAACTGGTACAACCCAGTGTTCTATAATCTTTGATGAAAACATCTGTCTTCTTCCTCCATCCTGTTTATAATTTCTTCTTGCAAAATGAACATTAGCTATTGTTATATATAGTGTTGTGGTTTGCCACCTGTATAATGATCAAAATACAAAACTACCACTCTGAATCTCTCTCACACCAGTATATACCCATAGCAGTTTCTCGGTTTTGTCTTTCTTTGACCTGTGGACAATCTTGGAGACATGGAGTCAGATTCCACAAGAGTTGCTCTCAGTGTAAGTCGATCCTGATTCTGAAAGGCCTGCTCTCAGTGTGAGTGACTTACTATGGTGTAAAGCCTATATACAAAAGAGGCTTATTATAGGAATGAGATTCCAAAACACCTTCTCTCAGCCTGCTGTCAGTATAAGTGCCACTTACTGTGACAGCAAATCTTTTGGAATTGGGACCTTGGTCTACCCTCTGCAGTATCATGGGGGACTCAGAGTCTATCCCAGAAAGCAAGGCAGCCAAAAGGTAAAGAAACTAATTCTTAACTGGATGCCAGTCCATCATATGTGCATATATACATGTGCACACACACACACACACACACACACACACACACACACACACACACACACACACACACGTGCATAATTTAAAGCCTGCTGACTTACATAACCACATACGTTTGGGATGCTGTAGAAAACTGAAGCAGCTGTGAAAAATCTGACATGGACAAACCGAGGGCATGCAAACTCAGCAAAGGAAGCACATACTAGCTAGGAACACAAACAATGAGCTACGAGCAGTGAGGCAGCAATGCTAACTGCAGTATCACTGTGCCACACCAGCATATCTCTACTCTTCACAAGTAAGCAAGCTGCTGTGTATATCTCAATAGGGTTTCTAGGGTTCCAACTTAAGTGTTTTTTTATTTCTTTTTTACTGGATATTTTAGCTGTATGCCACACTCCTTGCAGTTTCTAAGTACATCTGCCCTATTACCAAAACCAATAATTTATTTAAGAATTCTCCATGAACTATTGAAAATGTGCTCATGACTTTGTTATGAAAGGTAACTCCATAACCCTTGTACAGGCTGCATTTAGGCAGATGCTGACTCTGTAAGTGAGGGAGGTGCATCAATGACCATTGGCGAAGGTGACGCAAAGCTGAACATATGATACAGATTACTTGCAATGGCCTAAAGTTTTTGGTAGCTTTTTTCACAAACTGATATTAAGGGATTCCTGCTAGGGGATCATTACTCTGACAGCAGCTATTTTTCTAATCATGGCCATACACATTGTTTGCATCATGACTGAATTAATTATATATTTCTCCTTTAGTTGGAAGATGGGCATACAAATATCAAGATTACATAATATTTTTGGCTAGACTCATCAGAGATGCAGAGTACATAACTTAAATTCCTACACTGGCAACTATAAAGAGATATGCTGCTCGTTAAATCTCAGTGTTTTAACCATTTTATCTCTAAAAAAAATTTCACATAATGTAATGTAATGGCAAATTCATGAAGCTAAAGTAAACAGTTTATATGTCAGTAGGTCTTACACCACAATCTTTAGCCTCCCAACACCAGAGTTATATAGAGATATACACACACACACACACACACACACACACACACACACACACACACACACACACACACACACACACACACACACACACACAATCACCACCAAAGCCTCTGTAGCAAAAACTATTTAATATATTAAGCATCTGAGCAAAAATTGACTCAAAAGCCATTACCACTTACATTTACTGAATGCAGCTGGGTAGTTTCAACCACTGCCATACATGAAGGGACACTAATGTTCCTACATCATTCTAGAGTGCACCATCATTCAAATACATCATATTATATCATATGGTGCACTATTACCCACCTGCATTACCACAAGGTATACCATCATCCACCTACATTATTTTACATTGTACTATCACCTGCCTGAATCACTCCAGGATACACTACTGGTGGATCCATCTGCATCATATCAGAGGGTGAACTTTCACCCCCCTGTAGTATCTTAGGTCATACCCCAACGTACCTGCAGCACCCTAGGATACACAATTGTGGAACCCCCTGCATCATCCTAGGCTGTATGACAATCTATCTACACTATTCCAGGGTATGCAGTCAACCACCTGCACTATCACAGGGCAGACCATCCCCCACCTACACTATCACCCAACTGTACTATCTTAAGGTGCATTACACGCACATGCATCATCCCAGGGCATGCAATTATCCATTTCCATGTTCCTAGGTTGAACTATCACCTACCTGCACCATCTTAGGGTACATCCTCATTTAACTGCATTATCCCAAGGTGCACCACCAATGGACCAGCTGGCATCATCCCAGGGTGTGCCTTCACCCACCCAAACTATCTCATGGTGTACAATCACCCATGTGCATGATCTCAGGATGATCACCCATATGCATTATCTTAGGATGCACCATTACATCATCCCAGGTTATCAATAGATTCACATGAATCATTCAAGATGCCCAGTCAACCACCTTTATTATACCAGCGTATACAACTCCGAGGGTCAACCATCACTTACCTGTCCCTGGCTGTAACATCATCCATTTGCACTATCATGGAGTGCACCATTACCAGTCCGTACTACCTTTGGCTTTTCCGTCAACCTACCTGTGGCTATATCATCATTCATTTGCATTACCCCTGTAACATCTCCAGCTGTACCATTATCCACCTGCATTTTCCTAGTGTGGACCATCACCAAATTACATTATCCCTGACTGTTCTATAACCTATTTATACAACCCAAAGCAACTTTACCATCATCCACCTGCACTATCCCAGGCTGACCTATCCTCCACCTGCACTATCCCAATCTACAATAACATTTACCTACATGATCCTAGGGTGCTACATTACTCACCTGCACTAATGCAGGGTGTACCATTGGCTATCTGCACTATTCCTGTCTGTACCACTATCCACCTGCACTATTCCCATCAGTAGTCTCATCTGCCTGCACTATCTTAGAGTGCACCATGACTCACCTGCACTATCCATGCCTGTGCCATGACCCACTTACACTATCCCTGGATGTGCCATCACCCACCAGCACTATCCTAGGGTGTACCATCCCCCACCTGCATTATTCTAGGATGTATTGCCATTCATCTGCACTATCCTAGGAGGCACCATCACCCACCTGCACTGTCTCTGGCTAGGCTATCACCATATGTATTATCCTAGAGTGCACAATCACCCACCTGCACTATTCCAGGCTGTATTACCATCTACCTGCACTATCCCTGGCTGTGCCATCAACCTCTGGCATTATTCCAGGCTATATTACCATCCATCTGCACTATCCTAGCTTGCACCATCAACCACATGCACTATCCCTGGCTGTGCCATTATGCACCTGCACTGTCCCAGGCTGTACTACCTTCCACCTACATTATCCCTGGCTGTGCAATCGCCCATCTACACTATCTCTGGCTGTGCCATTACCCACCTGCACTATTCCAGGCTGTACTACCTTCCACTTGCATTATCCCTGGCTGCACAATCACCCATTTGCACTATTCAAGGCTGTATTATCATCCATCTGCACTATCACAGGATGCACCATCACCCACCTGCACTATCCCTGGCTGTGCAATCGACAACATGCACTATGCTAGGGTGTGCGATCACCCACATGTACCACTCCAGGCTGAATTACCATCCACTTGCAGTATCCTAGGAAGCACAATAACCCACCTGCACTACCCCTGGCTGTGCTACTGTTCACCTGCATTGTTCCAGGCTGTATTACCATCCACCTGCACTATCCTAGGAGGATCATCAGCAACCTGCACTATCCCCGGTTGTGACATCACCCACCTGCACTATCATTGGCTATGCTGCTATTCAACTGCATTGTTCCAAGCTCTATTACTATCCATTTGCACTATCCTAGGTGGATCATCAGCTACCTGCACTATGCCTGGCTATGCCATTATCCATCTGCACTATTTCACACTGTATTACCTCCACATGCACAATCCTAAGGTGCATCATCACTCACCTGCACTATCTCTGGCTATGTCATCACCCATCTGTACTATCCCTGGCTGTATTACCATCCACCTGCACTATTCTAAGGTGTACCACCACCCACGTGCACCATTCTAGGGTGCAACACCACCCACTTGCACTATTCCATGCTAAAATTACCATCCTCATGAACTATCCTAGGATGCAACATCAGCTACCTGCACTATCCCTGGCTCTGCCATCAACCCCTTGCACTATTCCAGGCTGTATTACCATCCACCTGCACTACCCTAAGATACCCCTTCACCCACTCGTACTATCCCTGCCAGTGCCATTACCCACCTGCCCTATTCCAGACCATATTACACTCCACCTGCACTATCCTAGGGTACAAGATCACCCACCTGCACTATCCCTGGCTATGCCATCACCCACCTGTACTATTCCAAGCTGTACTAACACACACTTGCACTGCTCCTGGCTATGCTTTCACCCACCTGCACTATCCCTGGCTAAGCCATCACCCACATGTCTTATCCTAGTGTGTACCCTCACCCACCTTCACTATCCCTGGCTGTGCCATTACTCACCTGCCCTATTCCAGAACATATTACACTCCAACTGCACTATCCTAGGGTGCACCATTACCCACCTGTACTATCCCTGCCTGTATTACCATCCACCTCCACTATGTTGAGGTGCCCCATCACCCACCTGCACTATCCCTGCCAGTGCCATTACCCACCTGCCCTATTCCAGACCATATTATTCTCCACCTGCACTATCCTAGGGTGCACCATTACCAACCTGCACTATCCCTGGCTGTGCCATCACCCACCTGTACTATCCCTGGCTGTGCCATTACCCATCTGCACTAACATAAGGTAAACTATCACCCACCTGCACTATTCTAGGGTACACCATCACCCACCTGTACTATCCCTGCCTATGCCATCACCCACCTGCACTACACCAAGCTGTACAACCACACACTTGCACTATTCTTGGCTATACTTTCACCCACCTGCACTATCCCTGACTGAGCCATCACCCACATGACTTATCCTAGTGTGTACCCTCACCCACCTGCACAATCCCTGGCTGCACCATCACCTATCTGAACTATCCTCGTCTGAGCCATCACCCACATGACTTATCCTAGTGTGTACCCTCACCCACCTTCACTATCCCTGGCTGTGCCATTACTCACCTGCCCTATTCCAGAACATATTACACTCCAACTGCACTATCCTAGGGTGCACCATTACCCACCTGTACTATCCCTGGCTGTATTACCATCCACCTCCACTATCTTGAGGTGCCCCATCACCCACTTGCACTATCCCTGCCAGTGCCATTACCCACCTGCCCTATTCCAGACCATATTATTCTCCACCTGCACTATCCTAGGGTGCACCATTACCAACCTGCACTATCCCTGGCTGTGCCATCACCCACCTGTACTATCCCTGGCTGTGCCATTACCCATCTGCACTAACATAAGGTAAACTATCACCCACCTGCACTATTCTAGGGTACACCATCACCCACCTGTACTATCCCTGCCTATGCCATCACCCACCTGCACTACACCAAGCTGTACAACCACACACTTGCACTATTCTTGGCTATACTTTCACCCACCTGCACTATCCCTGACTGAGCCATCACCCACATGACTTATCCTAGTGTGTACCCTCACCCACCTGCACAATCCCTGGCTGCACCATCACCTATCTGAACTATCCTCGTCTGAGCCATCACCCACATGACTTATCCTAGTGTGTACCCTCACCAACCTGCACTATTCTAGGGTGCGCCATCACCCAACTGCACTATCCCTGGCTATGCCATCACCCACCTGCACTATTCCAAGCTGTACTACCACACACCTGCGCTAACCCTGGCTATGTCATCACCCACCTGCAATATCCCAAGTTTTACCATCATCCACCTGCATTACTCCTGTCTGTACTATCCTGCACCTGCACTATCCTAGGCTGCACCATCACCCACCTGCAGTATCCTTGCCTGTACCATCACCCACCTGCACCATCTCTGGCTGTGCCATAATCCACATGTACTATCCTAGGGTGTAACATTGCCCACCTGCCCTATTCCAGGCTGTACTACCACCACCTGCACCGTATTATTGTGCATCACCCATCTGCACTATCCCTGGCTATGCCATCAACCACCTGCACTATTGCAAGCTGTACTACCACACACCTGCACTATCCCTGGCTATGTCATCACCCATCTGCACTATCCCAAGTTTTACCATCATCCACCTGCATTACTCCTGTCTGTACTATCATACACCTGCACTATCCTAGGGTGCACCATCACCCACCTGCAGTATCCTTGCCTGTACCATCACCCACCTGCACCATCTCTGGCTGTGCCATAATCCACATGTACTATCCTAGGGTGTAACACTGCCTACATGCCCTATTCCAGGCTGTATTACCACCACCTGCACCATATTATTGTGCATCACCCATCTGCACTATCCCTGGCTATGCCATCACCCACCTGCACTATTCCAAGCTGTACTACCATACACCTGCACTATCCCTGGCTATGCCATCACCCACCTGCACTATCCCAAGTTTTACCATCATCCACCTGTATTACTACTGTCTGTACTATCATATACCTGCACTATCCTAGGGTGCACCATCACCCACCTGCAGTATCCTTGCCTGTACCATCACCCACCTGCACCATCTCTGGCTGTGCCATAATGCACATGTACTATCCTAGGGTGTAACATTGCCCACCTGCCCTATTCCAGGCTGTATTACCACCACCTGCACCGAATTATTGTGCATCACCAATCTGCACTATCCCTGGCTATGTCATCACCCACCTGCACTAACCTATGGTGTACCATCACCCACCTACACTATTCCTGTCTATAGTGTCATCCACTTGCACTATCCCAGGATGCACCATCACCCACCTGCACTATGCATGGCTGTGCCATTACCCACCTCCACTCTCCATGGCTGTGCCATCAACTACCTTCAGTATCCTAGGGTATACCATCTCCCACCCCCACTATTCCATTCTGTATTACCATCCACCTTCACTATCCTAGAGTGCACCATTACCCATCCGCACTATCACTGGCTCTGCAATCACCTACCTGCACTCTTCCAGGCTGCATTGCCATCCATCTGCACTATTCTAGGATGTACTATCACCCATCTGCACTATCCCTGGCTCTGTAATCATCCACCTGCACTATTCCAGGCTGTATTACCATCCATCTGCACTATCTTGGGGTACCTTATCACCTACCTGCACTATCTCTGGGTGCGCCATCACCCATCTGCACTATCCCTGGCTCTGCCATCACACAGATACACTACCTTAACATGTGTCATCACCTACCTTCACTATCCCTGGCTGTGCCATCATACATCTGCACTATTCCAAGCTGTATTACCATCCACCTGCACTATCCAAGGCTGTGCCATCACCCACCTGCAGGCTGTATTACTATCCACCTGCACTACCCTTGGCTGCACCATCACCCACTTGCACTATCCCTCGGAGCACCATCACTCCCTCTCCTGCACTATCCATGGGTGCATTGATGCCCACCTGCACTATCGAAGTTTACAGTATTACACACATACTCTATTCTATGGTACCCCATCACCCACCTGCATCATATCACAAGGATAGCCTCCTGCTTCCATAACAACCCCAAACAGGATAAACAGAGCACCAGAAAGTTATTGGATTTGTTTTACATCATGGTTGTTAAAATATTTTGTAACAAATGACAAAAAGCTTTATTGTACTAGCAAATGATACGTTTGAGCAGAAAGCAAAGTAAGGCAGAAGATATCTTTAAGATATGGCAATGAATATTTATTTTGTACTAAAAATGTTTGCCAGCATGCCATTCATTTGTAGCATTCTTTCATAGTGCAACATGCAGTTCATATATCAGATTAATTACACTGGTACACACCTGTTGGCAGCACATGGACTCCAACAACAAGACCAAAAACAAAAAATAAAAGCGTGAAACAGTTACAAAGTGTAGACTTCTGAAAGGCACTGTATGTTGTCATGTTACAAAAAATGTGTCTTTTCTGTAGTGCTTTGAACCAAGATGTAGTAAGTTGGCTGAAAGGTATCAGGAAAGGCCTGCAGGGCAGCCAGTCAAAATGGATACCAGTAACACAAGAAATGAGGCAGTGGCAGGCTGGCATCACAGGACATGTAGTGGATGGGAACCACAGAGATTAATAACTAGTAAATAAATGACAGAGACAGTGTGTACTGTACTATTGCAGTGCAAAATAACACTGATATGAGGTGTGGGGGTTCTTTCATGCATGTTGGCCTGAAAGGAAATTCTATACAGAGAAGCCTATGAAACTATGGAATATCAACAGGTCCAGGGTGGTGGTTCAATGCTACAAGTAACACAAAGAAATAAAGGAACTGTGATTTGAGTAGATAGAAAAGTAAATGTCACACATCAGTAAATGTAAGGGGGTCGGACTATAGCTACATAACTTTTTACAGGAATGTTAGAACATGTATTCGGTTTAATTTTCTTACAGGTGTAAACCCATGTCAAGGAAACACTTTTTTAAATTGGAGAAATTTAGAGACAGTTTTACAGCAACTGAATCAGCATGCAGAAAACAGCACTGACATAGGATGGAAATGCAAACTCTATCCAGATAAAAATTGGAGATCAGGACAGAGCACAAGACCCCAAAGCTATGATGCAGTAGCATTAACCTCTACAGCACCATGTTACCTAACAACTATCAAAACAAATATGG
Source organism: Protopterus annectens (assembly GCF_019279795.1). NCBI lineage: Eukaryota > Metazoa > Chordata > Ceratodontiformes > Protopteridae > Protopterus > Protopterus annectens. Next base: position 327,676,847 of record NC_056743.1, read on the forward strand.
CAATTGTGTAATATATAATTAATCTAAAGCAATCTTAATTAAAATGTGAGGAAAACACATTTTGTTAACCTCACAGTTACAGGTAACCATTAAGTGTTTGATTTGAGAATCTCACTTTCATAATCACTGAACACAAATGCAAAACTCAGTTTTTCTAATAAAAAAAAAAGGTACAGAAATTCTGCTCCAGAGCAATCCTGCCTAATTAATTGTAATATGGTACAGTTGCTAACCAGGTTAGGCTGACGAACATTGTTCTGAAGTTTGACTACCAACTCCAGTCTTGATTCTGACCCAGTGTCAAGATTCACAGAACAAAAAATGGCTGCTTTCCAGATTTGACTCACACAGTTTACACAGCCCTGTCTGGAACTGGTTCCACAAATTTGTGGAGGAAACATTCATGAACTTGTATCTCATTGAACAAGGAGTTTGAACATTCAACAATGTTTTCAAATAGCTGACTGCAATTTTGGAGAAAGTATGCAATGTGTTGTCCTAATACCCATAATAAACTAACCAAACACATAGTCAAATGGCACTGACCCTCTAAGCTAATGCTATGCAGAATTCTTTAGAGCAAGCCTACATGAAACAAAAGTCAGATATACAAAAATTCCATAAATTGTGTTCACTTGGACCCCTCCAGCCCATATAAGTGCAGGCAAGAAATGGGCACAGTGTGTCACTACACAAGACAAAAAGAAAGTGAAGTGACAGGGACTCTAATGCTACACAAAGCTGTCATCCATTGCTGTCCTACCCAGCACAAAAGCATTCTCATGTCCTGGGTAGCAATGCCTTACACCAGCTTTATAGGACTTATTGCACCTCTGCAGTCTTGTTAACATGGAAATCAAATGTCTATAAAGTCCATTTCATGAATTGCTGACTTTCATAAAATTAAACTTTATGCAACATAGAAGTGTGCAAAACTTACTGAGGGGACTGCCAGCAAGGGAGTTGGAGGGGTAAAGGGCCACAGTGAATATTATGTGCATGAGTAAGGATATTATAAGGAAATGGTATGGTGTTTATAACAAGGAGCATAATTAGGAATAAGACAAATCATGTTCACAGTGTGGGGCATGACACAGGGGAAGGGTCAGCAGGAGTTCTTTATGATTAAGGGCATAA